>NC_048305.1:58842182-59142182 GCF_013100865.1 Trachemys scripta elegans
CGTCGATTTCCATCCACACCTAGCCTAATTCGACATGGCCATGTCGAATTTAGCGCTACTCCCCTCGTCGGGGAGGAGTACAGAAGTCGAATTAAAGAGACCTCTATGTCGAACTAAATACCTTCGCGGTGTGGACGGGTGCAGGGTTAATTCGATGTAACGGCGCTAACTTCGACATAAACGCCTAGTGTAGACCAGGCCTAAGATATTTTTATCCGGCCAGTTCCATGAGTTAAAATAAGAGTTAAACTTGAGCATTTTAAGATTATAGATAAAATATTTGAGGTTATTTTTAGGACTGTTTTGTTCTCTCCTGCTTCCTCAAGGGAATCACTTTCTCCTGCAACCAGCTTGCAGTTTTGTGACATAAAGGAATGGGGTGAGACTCAAGCTACAGATTTATTATTACACCTTGATAAAATGTCAGCATTTAAGGTTATTCTTCTTACTCCTTTCTATCTAATGAATGTTGTGGTACATTCACTTTCTCTACCTTTCCTAGATCACTATCAGATTTGTTCAAATCATGGAAATGTTCCAGAAACTATTATCTGGGATCAGAAGTTACCAGTATGATCACATAGATCAGACAGGGCATCTATCCTGTGTATTGAGTAGCTCTGAAATGTATTTGTTTTGTTAGAATACCAGTTAAAATCTATATGTGGAGAGAGCCAAACTATGATGAGAAAAAGATTTTGTTCTCAAAGGGAATTTTGCCTGAGATACAAATTCAAGATTAGTCTTCAGATGTGTGGTATGTTAGTATATAGCTATGGTATCCCTGTTTTAACTGAAAATCCACTTATGATCAGATTTTATTTGGTCTTATGGGAAAACATTAAGCAGCACATTTATTATATTAACATTGTTTATGGAACACATTATCTTGAACACAATCTTATTTTGTCAGTATCTTAAAAGGCTGCAGCAGAAGAGGACCATGATCTTAATTTGACCAAAGGTACTATGAACAATTCTTCATTTAATTTTTGACAACATGGGGAAATATTTTGTAAAGTGAAGGATTCCTGGAATTCTGCCTGATTTCCAAAAAGAATATAGGCCAGAAACAATTGCATCTCCTGTACTCAAGAAGGGCAAAATAAACTTGCCTGAAAGAGACCATCAGACTGAAGAACTTGGGGATCTAAAGGTGGAGGAGGCCTGGAATTACTTCAAGTCAAAGTTGCAGAAACTATCAGAAGCCTGCATCCCAAGAAAGGGGGGGAAATCATAGGCAGGAGTTGTAGACCAAGCTGGATGAGCAAGCAGAAATCCTACAAGGAGTGGAAGATGGGAGTGATCAGCAAGGAAAGCTATCTTATTGAGGTCAGAACATATAGGGATAAAGTGAGAGAGGCCAAAAGCCATGTAGTATTGGACCTTGCAAAGGGAATTAAAACCAATAGTAAAAGGTTCTATAGCCATATAAATAAGAAGAAAACAAAGAAAGAAGTGGGACTGCTAAACACTGATGATGAGTGGAGGTTAAGGATAATCTACGCATGGCCCAATATCTAAACAAATACTTTGCCTCAATCTTTAATGAGGTTAACGAGGAGCTTAGGGATAATGGTAGGATGACAAATGGGAATGAGGATATGGAGGTAGATATGACCACATCCAAGGTAGAAGCGAAACTCGAACAGCTTAATGGGATTAAATCAGGGGGCCCAGATAATCTTCATCCAAGAATATTAAAGGAACTGGCACATGAAATTGCAAGCCCATTAGCAAGAATTTTTAATGAATCTGTAGACTCAGGGGTTGTACCATATGACTGGAGAATTGCTAACATAGTTCCCATCTTTAAGAAAGAGGAAAAAAATGATCCAGGCAACTACAGGCCTGTTAGTTTGACATCTGTAGTATGCAAGGTCTTGGAAAAAATTTTGAAGGAGAAAGTAGAACATGGAGGTCAGTGGTAATTGGGACAAATTACAACATGGTTTTACAAAAGGTAGATCGTGCCAAACCAACCTGATTTCCTTCTTTGAGAAGTAACAGATTTTTTAGACAAAGGAAACACAGTGGATCTAAATTACTTCGATTTCAGTAAGGCATTTGATACGGTTCCACATGGGGAATTATTAGCTAAATTGGAAAAGATGGGGATCAATATGAAAATTGAAAGGTGGATAAGGAACTGGTTAAAGGGGAGACTATGAGTTGTACTGAAAGGTGAACTGTCAGGCTGGACGGAGGTTACTAGTGGAGTTCCTCAGGGATCGGTTTTAGGACCAATCTTATTTAGTCTTTTTATTACTGACCTTGGCACAAAAAGTGGGAACGTGCTAATAAAGTTTGCTGATGACACAAAGCTGGGAGGTATTGCCAATACAGAGAAGGACAGGGATATCATACGGAAAGATCTGGATGACCTCGTAAACTGGAGTAATGGTAACAGGATGAAATTTAATAGTGAAAAGTGCAAGATCATGCATTTAGGGATTAATAACAAGAATTATTGTTATAGGCTGGGGACGCATCAGTTGGAAGTAACAGAGGAGGAAAAAAGACCTCGGAGTATTGGTTGATCACAGGATGACTATGAGCTGCCAATGTGTTATGGCCGTGAAAAAAGCTAACGCGGTCTTGGGATGCATCAGGCGAGGTATTTCCAGTGGAGATAAGGAGGTGTTAGTACTGTTAAACAAGGCACTGGTGAGACCTCATCTGGAATACTGTGTGCAGTTCTGGTCTCCCATGTTTAAGAAGGATGAATTCAAACTGGAACAGATGCAGAGAAGGGCTACTAGGATGATCCGAGGAACGGAAAACCTGTCTTATGAAAAGAGAGTCAAAGAGCTTGGCTTGTTTAACCTAACCAAAAGAAAGCTGAGGGGAGATATGCTTGCTCTCTACAAATATATCAGAGGAATAAATACCAGGGTGGGAGAGGAATTATTTAAGCTCAGTACCAATGTGGACACAAGAACAAATGAATATAAACTGGCCATCAGGAAGTTTAGACTTGAAATTAGATGAAATTAGACCATTAGAGGAGTGAAGTCCTGGAACAACCTTCCAAGGGGAATAGTGGGGGCAAAAGACATATCTGGCTTCAAGACTAAGCTTGGTAAGTTTATGGAGGGGATGGTATAATGGGATAGCCTAATTTGGCAATTAATTGGTCTTTGACTATTAGTGGTAAATATGCCCGATGGCCTGTGATGGGATGTTAGATGGGGTGGGATCTGAGTTACTACAGAGAATTCTTTCCTGGATGTCTGGCTTGTAAGTCTTGTACACATGCTCAGGGTTTAGCTGATCACCATATTTATGGGGTCGGGAAGGAATTTTCCTCCAGGGCAGATTGGCAGAGGCCCTGGGGATTTTTCGCCTTCCTCTGCAGCGTGGGGCATGGGTCACTTGCTGGAAAACTCTCTGCATCTTGAAGTCTTTAAACCATAATTTGAGGACTTCAATGGCTCAGACACAGGTTTGATACAGGAGTGGGTGGGTGAGATTCTGTAGCCTGCATTGTGCAGGAGGTCAGACTAGATGATCATAATGGTCCCTTCTGACCTTAAAGTCTATGATTCTATGAAATGTGGAGCCTTAGCTTTGCCCATCTATGTGCCAGCCAATAGACCAGTTGTGTGGAGACATAAGGTGAGGAAGAGTTTTTCACATGCCATAAAGCTCTCCTTGGTGCCACTGTCATGCTGTCTGGAGTGGCTCACAACTGTGAGTGCCTACCTCAGGGCAGACTTTCAAAAACAGGGCAGACACCCCAATTAGTGGAATGTTCTATAATTAAATTTCACTAAGCCAGTGATACATGTGAACTCCTGGATTCACTATGCCAGTCTTACCATACTCTCAGTCCCTTAGACTCTTTAGTCTATCTTTCGACCCGACACAGACAAACTGGACTTTGTGATAAAAGGTCACTTAAACCAAAAATTACACTACATCAGATTGCTCTCAATCCCAAGAGACCAGTCACTTACCTCAGATCAAGTGGCAATCTAGCTCTTGCACTAAAGACAACGCTGCCAGCCAATTCTATAGTAAACTACATAAAGGTTTGTTAGCTAAGAGAAGGAAATGAGCATTATTGAACGGTTAAAACAGGTAAAATATATGTATGGGTGAGTCAGTTTGTAATGTAATAAACTGCCAGTTTCCCAAAAGTCTTTTCAGGGTACCCAGATCATCTCTGGGGATCTCCACTTTGCATGTGGTATACTTCCCTGTAAGAGTCCAAACCATCCAGAGATCCATGATCTTTTCTGGAATCCATATTTATAGCTTCTTCTCACATTAAACAAGTGGACAGTGCCATTACCCACATGATGACCATGAGTGAGGAATGCATTTTGAGTCTTTGACCTCTGATCATCAGACACAATGACCACTTGCTTTGAAATTAGCACTTTTCTGTTAAAGTTCTTCATTTGCATTCCACAATTGATGGGTTATTTAGTTACAGGGGTATACACAGTGTAAATGTTTGCTACTACACTACAATGGGATACAGATAAGTGAAAACAAAGCAAGTAACATCCCACTAGTTTTCATGAAATATACTTTTATACATATAATAATAACTTTGATCGATACTAAAGTGAATCAACCTGGGCTCTGGCATGAGCTGGCACCAGGTCTGCCAGCAGCTCAGCTACAGAATGCCTCCAGAATTCCCCTGGGGCATTTCAACTCTGCACGACCCCTTTCTATGGGCTGTGGCTAAATTTCACACTCCAACCTTGTATTCAGAAAAGGAGATGGACTGGGGAGGGTGGTTTAGTTGTTCCAGCAATGTAAGAGAAGTTTTTCATTTATAGCAAAGAAGGAAACCAAGTGCTGGTACTTAATAGCAGGTCGTGTTTTGCTTTGTGTTACTCTGGAATAGCATCACAGATGCTCAGTGCAGTTACTCTGGATTTACATTGTTTTATGTAACAGCAGAATTTGGCTGGGAGAGTCTAACAGAAACCCAATCCAGTTGATTGGGTTACAATTAGACAGCCACTAGTTGCAGAGCTTGGTCTCTTCAAAAAGCTCTTCCTCTCTGTCGCTGTAGCCTCTGGTTTGTATTACTATAATTTCTTTGTTTACTTGTAGGTTCATAATTATGCCTTCTGTCCCCAGCTATCCTTCATTGCTCCACCTGCTATGCCTGCCTGAGACCAGAGTAGGGAATTAACTCCCTGCTTGCTGGAAATCAAGTAGTATGTCTGCACGCCATCACAGAGGCATATAAAATCTTACTTTCTGAGTCAAGCAAATCTGATTTTCTTTACCTCTCCACATAGAACCCAGTCCCAATGGGAGAAGTGACAAGAATGTTTGCCTGCATAAGGACTGGGTCAGTGAACTGTCCTCTACATCTTCTTCATAGCTCTTCCAGACTTTCAAGATCCTTGTCATAATATAGTAACCAAAATTTATGTGCTCTACCCTTTGAGTGAGGTGTATTATCAACTACCAGAAATCTATTCATTTTGTTCTTTATTCATTTTTTCGTATACATTCTTTGATCAGTTTAAGAAGGGATCTTGGTGTAGTGTCCACAGAATATTGAAAATGATTAGCAAAACTAGACTGGGATAGGAATGGCCTCAAGGGTTATCACTGGCGTCATCATGAGATCTGACCCCCAAAAAAAGAAAGAAAAGAAAAAACCTTTGTTTTTCTAATTGAGGCAAAAGGATTTTAACATTAAAATTCACAGGGATTCTCATTAGGTTTTGTGAGAGAGTGGGTTTTCTGTGTAAATGCCAGCCATGCAGAGTAGCCAGGAACTTAAAATCAAATTTTTGAAGTCACTATTTCACACTGAACAAGTGCATTATTTTTTTTAAAAAAAGCCCAACCAACCAAAGAAATGAAATAAACTCATGAAGATCTTAAAAAAAAAAAAAATCAAATAGGAAAAGAAAAAAATTTAAGATTTGAGCAAAAATCAAACCGCTCAAATTCCCTGTTAACATCTGTCAAACTGTGAGCCAATGTAACATGCTGCTGGGGATACCCAGAGCTGCAAGCAATTGTATTACCTCTCTGCCTCAGCAAGAGTGAGCTTTGCTAGACATTAGACTGTGTGTCAGTCCCCAGCCACACCAACCTTCCTCACCAGCAAACTCTTCAAGGCTCTCCTACCCAAACTTTCCCTAGCAGGTAACAGTCAGTGAACTCCAGTCCCCAAGCTCCTCAGAGATGTTTCTGTGCAATGCACAGTGCTTATCACTATGCACTCACAGAAGATATTGTTTGCTGCTCTGTTAGTCAGTACATTACAGTTCATTAATTTTTCTGGGGTATATACCCCCTTCTCCTTAAACACAGCACTAAATTGCTTTATAATAAAAGTAAAGCAAATTTATTAACACAAAAGCAATTGATTTACCCAGTAAAAGAGAGTAAGGTAGAGATGGTCACATGCAAATAAGTGAATACACACTTCTAACCGTTGAAAACTTAATCTAGCAAGATATAGTCTTTTTGTTTAAGTTGGTTTATTTTACTCTGTCTTCTTTCCAGCTCTTTAGTGGCCAGCCTGGCCATGACCCATTACACATTAAAAATTGTGTGTTTTGTCTCCTATGTGAAGGATTAAGATGGACTCTTTCTGTTCCTTATATTTCCAAAGGGGGGATACCTTTGTCTTACAATTCAGGAAGGATTCCATTTGCTGTGTCTCTGGGGTGCAGAAGTCATGCTCATTCTCAGTCTCTTAAATTGAGCAAGAGGATGATCCCCACTGCTTTAGCTTGATAGCTTTGTTTAATGTTAAATTGAGGCAAACCCACATTCCTTTGTGTAGGACAGACCTATTTATAACCTTTACCTTGGCTAGACTGCCTGGTCTTAAACATGTTCTAGTAATGCCATACAGATGGAATTCATAAACTCATATATAATATTAACACATGTATTTTCCAATTATAATAACCAGCATGTTGTTAGCTTTCATGTGATACCTCATAAGGCATATTTTGTACAGATATCATTGCAGTAGTGTATAGGTGTGAAAACTGGTGCGTAGGGCCATAGCAAAATGTAAGTTACATCAGGATAACCCAGTATGACTCTATTATCCCCCAGTCTGTTTTCAGGATACCTATCAATATTGTAGTTCTAAGAAATGCCAGTTGTTTCCATGGAAGCAATCAGAACCTATTATAATTTGGATACCTAATACCCATAGTATAATAGGGATATCCTCTCCTGACTTGACTTTGAAATAACCAAAGATTTTTCACTCCAGTTTTTGCAATGAGAGCAATGAATGCTGTTGTGATAATTGAAATGACAAATTTACCCTACTGGAGAGCTCAATTCTGAAAAGTGAGTGAAAGCTCATAAAATGTCACAACAACCTTTAACAACACATCTTGATGGAAAAAGGTGCAAAAGGGAAACAGATGTAATTTTTCCAAACAAAAAGGCTAACAGATATGATTCCAGGACTGTGGTGAGATTATGCTTGATAAACAAGAAAATTGTCAGACTGGAAATCAATGGGCCAAAATTGGTATGCCAGAGATTAGCCTTAATTGGGGAGGGGGGTGGAAGTAATAAGGGGCTGGGCTATTTCACCTTTCACTCTATTTTAGGATCCTTAAAAGACTTTTTGGGGAAAATCAGAAGAAACAACTGTCTACCAACAGCCACTGCAGAGAGCTACCCTCAACCTTTCCTGCAATCCTGGAATCTACCATAACACCGTTGGACCATCTTTGCCATAATTCTGAGAAATTCAGGGCAGGACAGAGAGTGGGAGCCCAATGAGCTTGCCATCTCGACCCTTCCCTGCTAAATCTCAAATACCATCAGGGATGTGAAACTTTCTCATCTCCCCTCACCCTCTTGTGCATTCTTTTCCTTCCACACCTTATTTCTTATTCTTTCCTATCCTTCTCTTTTTTGCCTTCTGTTTAGTAAGAATTTAGCTTAGCCAGCCAAGACTGTACATTTTGCAAAACACTGATGTAAGCCTGTGACCTGAGAGGCAGCTAAAAATAATGCCCTTACATAGCCTGATACTGGCACAAGTTTGCCAGGTCTCTCAGTGGCTAATAAGATTGTGTGATGCCAGTGTTTCTCCAGCAGTGAGAGTGCAAGTAAAAGTCAACACTAGAAACAGAAGTTGCATTTTCTATTTTTGCCAGTTCCAAACAATCTCAACTAACTTTTAATCTTTCCCCCCAAAAGGACAATTAACATCTAAGGGGATTTTTTTTCCTTCTAAAGACTCTCTACAGCCAAAGGGAACAAAAGATGTTGTTAAAGTGAAAGCCTTATTTCAAACATTTGAAATATAAAATATTAACTGTTTTTCTTTCATTTTATGCATCTTTAAGAAAAGGTTAAATAATATATTTTAATGATTTCCCCCCCCACACATTACAAGGCCAGAAGGGACCACTTTGATCATCTAGTCTGATCTGTATACCTCAGGCCATAGAATTTCCCCAAAAATAATTCCTAGAGTGCAGCTTTTAGGGAAAAAAATCCAATCTTGATTTTAAAAAAAGTCAGTTACGGTCCAGTGCCTAACTATTCTCACACTGAACATTTTGCATCTTATTTCCAGTCTGAATTTGTCTAGCTTCAACTTCCAGTCACTGAATTGTGTTATACCTTTCTCTGCTAGATCGAAGACCTCATTAAATATTTGTTCCCCATATAGATATTTTTAAACAGCAGTCAAGTCACCCCTTAACCTTCTTTGCTGTGGTACTAAGCAGGCTGAGGTCTCTCAAATCCTGAACCTTGTTAAAAATGGTTTAAAAAATGTGACTGGATCATGTTAACACCTTTAGGCCCATTTATGCCATGCAAATTAATATAACAATGCTCACAGAACTTTAGGAGTTTAGTCAATGGTGGAAACTAAATAATGAAGACATAATCAATCGAGCTCTCATGTATCTTAATATAGTGTGTTCGATTTAAGATGCTCCGAATAACTGAGGCATAAAA
This sequence comes from Trachemys scripta elegans, assembly GCF_013100865.1. NCBI lineage: Eukaryota > Metazoa > Chordata > Testudines > Emydidae > Trachemys > Trachemys scripta. The sequence goes on from NC_048305.1 coordinate 58,851,123, forward strand.
GCACCTTGCTAGAATCTTCACAGGAAAATGGCTGATCCGTTTATAGCCAATGCGACTACCAGCCCTATGTCTCAAAGGGAGAACATACATATTCTGCCAATTCAGTGCCCTGGAGGACCCCCATGCACGTATGTATTGTTTTCTCTCTGAGTTTAGTCCTCATCTCCATGCATGACTCCATTTTCCAACTCGGGAGATCTGGAAAAAGGAAAATAATGACTGGAGTTCCAACTCCCAGCCACAACATGAGTGTATCCATCCTAGCTGCATGGAGCACAAGTGCTGCAGAAGCAGTACCTCATCTAAGTTGGCAACTCAGAAGGTGAAATTCAGTCTGGAAATGAAACGCAATCTCTTGTAATATAGAACCCTGATTTCAGGGCTAGCGAGCTGACCCAAATGCAATCCTTTAGTATGTCTGATGTATATGAAGGATCATAAAGCATGGAAATGAGTGTGAAGACTGTCTTTCTTGTTCTATTATATTCAACTTCTCAAACCCACTGTTTAAATATGAAAAAGTTAATATTCTTTTCTTTAAAGATTAGAAAATGCTGTATCTCCATTCTAATCACTGTTCATAAAAACAAATCTTCAAATATTTATTATGCATATTCATTCCCAGACCAAAAGTTCTAGCCATCGCTGCATAATTTACATGTATAAATGTATGAAATCCTGAAGAGCAAATGTATGCAATTTACTTATTTATTGTCTTAAAAAAAGCAGTATGTGAAAGAACAATGAAGTGAGGCAGACCTTTAAAATTGAATTGCTTCCTTAGTACTTGGGTGGAAATGCACACAAATATGAATTGGAATTGGCAATGCCTTTTCTAAATCAAACTCCTAGTTTGCATTGTAGTTCCCTATGTATTCACTAAGGGTCAAATCCAATGTTCATTGAAGTTAATGGGAGACTTTCCAATGACTTCAATGGGCTTTGTTCAGGCTTCTACCTAAGGGGCAGTCTTGGATCAATTCAAGGATTTCAGAAAGGGCATCTGCCTTTCAAAGGAGTTCTTTATTGGGGCATGTGTAATGCAGTCTGGGTACTGGATCAGTTGCCTCCAAATGGGTGATATGTTCCTGTGGAAGAGCAATTCCATTAAATTCACAGCTGCAAGTGGCGCGTAGAACAGGGATGAAGCAACATGTATTTTACTCTGACATTTTTTTTTCTCTTTCAAGTGGAGCAGTTTCCCAGATGCTCCAGTGGAAGAACCAACACTGTAACCAGGGGGGCTTTATTCAAAATAGATATATTTGTCAAAAACCTGCTGCGTCTTAAAGAAAATCAGATTGCAACAAAATGTATAAACTCTCTGATTTGCTTTGTTGAGCTGCTTCTTGTCAAGTAACAGGTACCAAATTGTCTGAAAACCTAAGTGAAACAGAGTCAGGGGGCATTTGCCAGTTGCTACCTCATCAAGAAAATATTCCTAGAATATGAGAGAACAAATAACATCTGTTCAAATGAATGATTTATGAAACTGGAATGCCTCATGCCTCGGTGTGTGCTGCATTTATACAATCTGTGCCCCAAGCAAAGCAAAAACAAACACCACATGCAACAGCTGTTCCATGACACTGCCTCCTTTGGGAACCCCCTCTCTCCAACCCATTTTTCTAATAGGTATACTACTGAGTATTCAGACATCGTTTTTATAGGAATCCTGGATATCAACTTTCTCACCACACCAAGATTCCTTGGGCCACAGAGCCCAGATCATTTAGATCTTTGAAACCATTACCAAATGAATTGACACATCAGTGAGAGACTAATGATTCAAAACATGGTAATCTATCAGTCCCCGTGGGTTGAAATCTATTTTATACTCAAAGAAGATCAGACACTTATGATTTAAGGCCATCCATCTACTTACAGATATGCTTACCTCTCAGCATGTGAGTAGTCCTATTGACTTCATAAAATCTTCAAGACACATGTATGCGTTTACAGACCTGGGCCAGTTGTCCTGCCCTTGTCCCATTTCCCACACACCAAAACATAATTTGCATAGCAGCTACATTTTTGGAATGTGACAATAAACCAAGGATTGAAATACATGGAGTGTGGAATGCATGGTGCTTTGAAGTAATGATGACAAGTAGAAGGGTGTGGACTACGTACGACTAAAGAGATCTTGTATACAAGCCTGGGACTTAGATCCTTTTCAATACCTTAACATTCAAGAACATAAAATAAACCTCAAACAGCAGCATTAACTTGTGGAGTATAGTGACCTTGATTCAAAAGTTGAGGCCCAATTGGGTGTGTCAAGTATCAGAGGGGTAGCCGTCTTAGTCTGAATCTGTAAAAATCAACAGAGGGTCCTGTGGCGCCTTTAAGACTAACAGAAGTATTGGGAGCATAAGCTTTCGTGGGTAAGAACCTCACTTCTTCAGATGCAAGAAGTGAGGTTCTTACCCACAAAAGCTTATGATCCCAATACTTCTGTTAGTCTTAAAGGTGCAACAGGACCCTCTGTTGCTAATTGTGTGTGTGTGCTTTTAATACTTATTTTCTGCCTGCATAGTCAATTAGGGACACTTCTTCCCTAGCCACTGTATTTTTTTTTATTGGTTTCTATCAAGACTGAAACTTGGAATTTAAGACAATACTCTTTGAGACCTTTTTTTTTTTTATTTTATTTTATTTTTAAGTGAATTTCAAAAACATTAACTTGGCAATTTTTTAAGAAGAGTCTCTTAAAAATAGAAGTTTTATGTCTCATAATATTACAAATTAGCCCATTATGTGGTTTGATCATTTTCAGTATTTTGGAAAGAAAAATTAAATTGCTATTTGCAAACGAAAATCATCCTTAAAGAGAAAAACTGCTTTTATTAAATGGAACATGGTACAATATAGGTGGCAGGTGAAAGGAAGAGTGGCTGTACCATATGGATTGAAAGTGCAGCAAACATCATCCCTCTACAGTTCTTTCAATTATACTGGTGACATCCATGTCTCCTCTTTTTCCTCCATCTTTTACATCCATTTCTGTGCTTAGCAGAGTGGAATAATAGCTATACATTTGGACAGCAGTGGTGGAATAGGCTAACTGGGATCCCTAGAGAATGAAAAAAGGCAGGGCTGGAAGGGATCATTAATGTTATTTTTGAAAGTAACTAAAACTTATATAACACATGGATAGATTTGCGTTGTGTATCTCCCTGAGTCCTGTCCGCAGATGATGGTGAGTCTGTTACAGCACTGAGCTGGAGAGCCTGGATGTTATGTTCAAATTGTAGACTAAATTGGGGGGTGGGGGATAATCTTCATCCAAGAATAGTAAAGGAACTGGCACATGAAATTGCAAGCCCATTAGCAAGAATTTTTAATGAATCTGTAAACTCAGGGGTTGTACCATATGGCTGGAGAATTGCTAACATAGTTCCGATCTTTAAGAAACGGAAAAAAGGGATCCGGGCAACTACAGGCCTGTTAGTTTGACATCTGTAGTATGCAAGGTCTTGGAAAAAAAATTAAAGGAAAAAGTAGTTAAGGAATATCAGAGGAATAAATACCAGGGAGGGAGAGGAATTATTTAAGCTCAGTACCAATGTGGACACAAGAACAAATGGATATAAACTGGCCATCAGGAAGTTTAGACTTGAAATTAGATGAAGGTTTCTAACCATCAGAGGAGTGAAGTCCTGGAACAGCCTTCCAAGGGGAGTAGTAGGGGCAGAAGACATATCCAGCTTCAAGACTAAGCTTGATAAGCTTATGGAGGGGATGGTATAATGAGATTGGTCCGTTACTATTAGCAGTAAATATGCCCAATGGTCTGTGATGGGATGTTAGATGAGGTGGGATCTGAGTTACTACAGAGAATTCTTTCCTGGGTGTCTTGCTGGTAAGTCTTGTACACATGCTCAGGGTTTAGCTGATCGCCATATTTGGGGTCGGGAAGGAATTTTCCTACTGGGCAGATTGGCAGAGGCCCTGGGGGTTTTTCGCCTTCTTCTGCAGCGTGGGGCACGGGTCACTTGCTGGATGATTCTCTGCACCTTGAAGTCTTTAAACCATGATTTGAGGACTTCAATGGCTCAGACACTGGTTTGATACAGGAGGGGCTGGGTGAGATACTGTGGCCTGCATTGTGTAGGAGGTGAGACTAGATGATCATAATGGTCCCTTCTAACCTTAAAGTCTATTATTCTATGATTCTAGACACTAATGCTTCTAGCTATGGAGATTCTTGGTGTCAGACAAAATGGCAGCCATCGGCTTGGACCTGTAACAGTTTGCTTGTATGGTACCTTTCTTTCTCTTGCTCTGTGTGTACAGTATCTAACACAATGGGGCCCAGATCCTGCTTTGGGACTTCTGGAATTTCCCATGTGTATATATAAATAATGACTCTTTGGAAAGAAAAAATATTTGTTTCTCCTAAAATGTGATGTTTCTCCATCTTTGTTAAGTAATATATATTTTTCTCTCTGCCTTAAAAATTCTAAATCCAGTCTCTAAAATTGCTATTGATGGTAAGCTGTGCAAAAATAGTTACATTGTTCCATGCAACATATTGTAAAAGATTTAGGCTGCGTCTATATGATGGATGCTACAGTGGCACAGCTAGGGCCCTGTAGCTATGTCACTGTAGTGCTGTAGCATAGATGCTTACTACAGTGACAAAGGTTTTTTTCTGTCACTGTAGGTAATTCACCTCCCCGAGTGGTGCTAGTTAGGTCACAGGAAGCATTCTTCCATCAATCTAGATGCCTCTACACCTCGGGTTAGGTTTGCATAGCTACAGAAATCAAAGATTTGAATTTTTCACATCCCTGCGTGAAGTAGCTATATCGATCTGAATTTTAAAGTGTGGACCAGTCCTTATTTTGATGCTTTTCTTTTATTCATTTTCATCTATACATTAGGATCACTCAGCAATGAAACTTGTAAGCCATAGAAAAAGTTCACAGAAGATAAATGAGTCAATTTAGTTTGTCAGTTAACACACTATTAGAGAGCTCCAGTGCTCAAACTGCAGAGTGACCTGGTAAGATGATAGCATTCAGTGAAATGAGTCAATACTTAATAAAGGTATGGACTTCACCAAGGATAAGGGAATAAATATCCTATGCAAAAGTCAAGGGCACACACCAATCTGCAGAGCATAAACTGAGAGAAAGACTTTGGCTGCTTGTCCAACAAAGACAAGTATTGTTCTTGGGTGTAAATATCGGGTGATCAATTGTGACTCTAGCAAGGTAATAGCATTATTACAGATAAGAAAGAACCCTGAACATTGTGTTCAGTTCCCAGAGTAACTCTTAGGAAGGATATAGAAAAGAGGAGAAAATACAAAGCAATATACAGATAGCACAGTTTATCTAGCCACTTGTATGGCCTTCATCCGTGGAGCATCTGAACAGCTGGATTCTTAAAGGATTAAAATGATTATTTGCAGCTGCAATTTGAGCCTAAAAAATGAAGCTGTAAATCTGGGTATTTGGACATACCTGGTTTTCACCCATGTTAAGAAAGATTTGCAACTTGCAACTACTTGAATTTGCATCTATATCATAACTACCTATGCAAATTTTGCAAGGGCAAATTGCATAAGCCTAAAAGGTGGGGACAGTCTTTCTGGAAACTTGGTTCATAGTAGGAAGAGACTCAGGGTATGGCTGGCTACAGTGCAATAAAAAAAAAGTTGACTTGGACTTGCAGGGCTATAAAATTTGAGCCCAGGCTGGAGCTTTGTGAACCTTTTAACATTTGTTTCAATTTTTTGGATTTACAAAATGTTTTAAATGTTGCGTGGTTTAAAAAATTGGGGTACTTAAGAGGAGAACTCCTACAACTATTGTTTATAACTTTTTAAAAAAAAAGTCTCATGTATTTATAACCAAACGGAAGCTGTCATAGATATGATCATTATAATCTGAAAGTAATGCTTGTCTGGCTCCTATAATGACATGAAAAATGATTGGTGTTTTTACTAGAGAGACACAGAGCTCAAAGAGCAAAAAACATTGTTTCTGAACCTAAAACCCATCATTTTTCAGTGGGCTATAAGGTCCATGTTGCTTTATGATCTGTTCATACACTAACCTATTGACTTCAGTGGGGCTCTGAATGGATCTTCTGACCATCGCTGAAGATCACATTGGGCCAAATAGTTGGCAAAAAGTTGGCAAAATTGGTCCTTTTAATGCTGCTAGTGTGAGATAAATGACAATATCCTTGTGACTCAAAAGGGAACATATCCCCTTGAAATAGATGCAGAATTTGATAGAATATCCTTCTTTTTAAAATAATACATTTCTATTCTGCCTGTCCCAGAAAGCATAAATAAATCTTTCTCAGGAGACTCCCTGACTCTTTGCCTTATGGATTTTCCTTGTATAGTCAATAGCATTGCAGTGATAAAATACAATTTGACATGTGCACAACGTTTCTGACTCTGAGTTCATCTGAACACACTTCATGGATTCAGTTTGCCGGGTAGTTCATATGGTCACTATATGTTCTGTGTATGATGGTTTGGACACTGTTTCCCCTTGGGGAGAGTTCAAACAAAATTTCAAAGTGAATCTCATCTAGAACCCACTGTTTTTTAGCCTGATTTCAGCTCGAAATAGCCAAATAGCTCAGTTTCCACCCTTACAAATAGAACATCTAAAATATAAAATAGAAACACTCCAAGCATAGGAGATTTAGGTTATGTATTGGAGGAAAAAAATTAGATGACCTCTTAAGGTCCCTTCCAGCCCTACATTTCTGTGATTAATATCTATGATTCTATGTTTTGTTTTTATATTACTTACTTACATTTATTAGAATTGTTTAAGACATTTTTTGGAAAGAATTTTAGTTGTAAATAATTCTTGGAAGCTTTCTGTGCTACGTAATTGTAAATGTGTCCAGAAGTTACTATCCTTGCCTTCCATTTGTTGTTCTGCTTGCTGTACCTGTGACAGATTCCTTAAAGAGTTCATTGTTTCTTAGAATGACAACCCTATTGGCCCCAAGCTAATGTAAATTCAGATGGAATGAAGCAATTATTTAATAAATGACAGTTGCACACTGTGATTGAGATTATTTTATGTGGGCCTGGATAATCGCAAAAACTGCCATGGTGGGGATAAAGCAGATCAGGAATTTAGAAATGTAAGGTTATTACCAAACCAGAGTTAGGATTAGCATGCAATCATTGTTCACACTATTTCTATAGTTGCTAAGGGGCTAGAAATGCAAACAATTTATCTGCTTGGAAATATATATTTGAAAAATAAAAAAATATCAGTTTTATTGATTCCTAGGTTTTTTTATTTCATTTTTTCCAGTCAAGCAATAAACACAGGGAATGATCTTTTCAATAAGTAAAGGTTTTTGTTTGTGATGATATTCTTTTGCTGTACTTTTTCTTAGATTGCTAGAACTGTCCTCCCCCCACCTTAAAATAAACAAAAAGTCCTAAATGAATTTGTTTCTGAGGAGTGAGTCTAAGATCTTCCTTGTTTTCTGAAATGTTTTGATTTGATTAGTATTTAGCAAAATTATTCTTAATAGAGACTAATATCTTGCTGTTCGATACCTTTTGCTGGAGAGCATAAAGTGAATTAAAAACTTTTGGGCTAATTATACATGAGATTACAACAAAAATAAGTATTGTTCTTGGATGTAAATATAGGGTGATCAAATGTGACTCTAGCAAGGTAATAGCATTGTTACGGGTATAAAAGAACCCTGAACATTGTGTTCAGTTCCCAGAATAACTCCTAGGAAGGATATAGGAAAGAGGAGAAAATACAAAGAAATATACAGATAATACAGTTTATCTAGCCACTTGTATGCCCTTCATCAGTGGAGCATCTAACCGGCTGGAGTCTTAAAGGTTTAAAATGCTTGTTTGCATGCACAATCTGAGCCTGAAAAATGAACTGTAGCTGTAAATCTGGGTATTTGGACATGTAACTAACTGATTTTTACCTATATTAAGAAAGAATCTTAACTTGCAACTACTTGAATTTGCATCTGCAACATAACTACCTGTGCAAATTTTGCAAGGGAAATTGCATCAGCCTAAAGGGAAACAACAATGACTCATCTGTGTTAGCTGACTTGGGCTCACAGGGCTTGGGCTGTGGACCGATAAAATTGCAATGTGGACATTCATGCACTGGCTGGAGCCTGGGCTCTGGTACCCAGTTTGAAATAATTTCCAAATTTTAGAAAAAAATATTTCATACAGTATCAGGACAAAGAGGCCCAAGCTAAAAAATGTTCACAGAACAGAAATCTGAAGATGTTTTGTTTCAAGAACATAAATTTGTTTCTGAAAGTAATTGTTACCCTGTTACCTTAAAAAGAACAGGAGTACTTGTGACACCTTAGAGACTAACAAATTTATTAGAGCATAAGCTTTCGTGGACTACAGCCCACTTCTTTGGATGCATATAGAGTGAAATAAATATTGAGGAGATATATATACACACATACAGAGAGCATAAACAGGTAGGAGTTGTCTTACCAACTCTGAGAGGCCAATTAAGTAAGAGAAATAAAACTTTTGAAGTGATAATCAAGATAGCCCAGTACAGACAGTTTGATAAGAAGTGTGAGAATACTTACAAGGGGAGATAGATTCAATGTTTGTAATGGCTCAGCCATTCCCAGTCCTTATTCAATCCTGAGTTGATTGTGTCTAGTTTGCATATCAATTCCAGCTCAGCAGTCTCTCCTTGGAGTCTGTTTTTGAAGTTTTTCTGTTGTAATATAGCCACCCGCAGGTCTGTCATTGAATGACCAGACAGGTTAAAGTGTTCTCCCACTGGTTTTTGAGTATTATGATTCCTGATGTGCATTTGTGTCCATTAATTCTTTTGCGGAGAGACTGTCCGGTTTGGCCAATGTACATGGCAGAGGGGCATTGCTGGCACATGATGGCATATATCACATTGGTAGATGTGCAGGTGAACGAGCCCCTGATGGTATGGCTGATGTGATTAGGTCCTATGATGATGTCACTTGAATAGATATGTGGACAGAGTTGGCATCGGGCTTTGTTACAAGGATAGGTTCCTGGGTCAGTGATTTTGTTCAGTGATGTGTGGTTGCTGGTGAGTATTTGCTTTAGGTTGGAGGGTTGTCTGTAAGCGAGGACAGGTCTGTCTCCCAAGATCTGTGAGAGTAAAGGATCATCTTTCAGGATAGGTTGTAGATCTCTGATGATGCGCTGGAGAGGTTTTAGTTGGGGGCTGAAGGTGACAGCTAGTGGTGTTCTGTTATTTTCTTTGTTGGGTCTGTCTTGTAGGAGGTGACTTCTGGGTACTCGTCTGGCTCTCTCAATCTGTTTTTTCACTTCAGCAGGTGGGTATTGTAGTTTTAAGAATGCTTGATAGAGCTCTTGTAGGTGCTTGTCTCTATCTGAGGGATTGGAGCAAATGCGGTTATATCTTAGAGCTTGGCTGTAGACAATGGATCATGTGGTGTGTCCTGGATGGAAGCTGGAGGCATGTAGGTAAGTGTAGCGGTCAGTAGGTTTCCGGTATAGGGTGGTATTTATGTGACCATCGCTTATTAGCACAGTAGTGTCCAGGAAATGGACTGCTTGTGTGGATTGATGTAGGCTGAGGTTGATGGTGGGATGGAAATTATTGAAATCATGATGAAATTCCTCAAGGGCTTCTTTTCCATGGGTCCAGATAATGAAGATGTCATCAATGTAGCGCAAGTAGAGTAGGGGCGTTAGGGGACGAGAGCTAAGGAAGCGTTGTTCTAAGTCGGCCATAAAAATGTTGGCAAATTGTGGGGCCATGCGGGTACCCAGAGCAGTGCCACTGACTTGAAGGTATATATTGTCCCCAAATGTGAAATAGTTGTGAGTGAGGACAAAATCACAAAGTTCAGCCACCAGGTTAGCTGTGACATTATCGGGGATACTGTTCCTGATAGCTTGTAGTCCATCTTTGTGTGGAATATTGGTGTAGAGGGCTTCTACGTCCATAGTGGCCAGGATGGTGTTTTCTGGAAGATCACCGATGGATTGTAGTTTCCTCAGGAAGTCAGTGGTGTCTCGAAGATAGCTGGGAGTGCTGGTAGCGTAGGGTCTGAGGAGAGATTCCACATAACCAGACAAGCCTGATGTTAGGGTGCCAATGCCTGAGATGATGGGGCGTCCAGGATTTCCAGGTTTATGGATCTTGGGTAGCAAATAGAATACCCCTGGTCGGGGTTCTAGGCATGTGTCTGTACAGATTTGTTCCTGTGTTTTGTCAGGGAGTTTTTTTAGCAGATGGTGTAGTTTCTTTAGATAATCCTCAGTGGGATCAGAGGATAATGGCCTGTAGAATGTGGTGTTAGAGAGCTATCTAGCAGCCTCTTGGTCATATTCCAATTTATTCATGATGACGACAGCACCTCCTTTGTCCTTGACAGCTGTTGACTGTAATTGACACAATTCTTGTTAATTTCCATTTGTCAGCACCAGGGGGACTTCCAGGATCTGCAAATCCCAGGTATCTCCACCATGTGGATTTTCCCAGGGCAGGGACCTCAGGGCTCCTAATGAAGCTGACTCCCTGGGCTAATAGACTACTCAGGCCAGCTGGCTCCCCATGCTGCGGAGGTTGGGCAGTCTGGGGAGATAACTGGCTGCAGGAGTCCAGAAGCCCTGTGAGAGTCTGCACAGTGGGGCTGCCTCAGAGTCACAGATCCTGAAAACCCATCCCAGGACTCTCAGTTCTGTGTCAGGGAGCCCACAAGCACGGGAGCCAGGTCTGTCTGGGTTTCCAGGCTCCCAGCTCCACAGCCAACTGGCTTCCTGTGCTGCCTGAACCTTGGGGCTGCTGAATCCTCAGGCTGTGTGAGCCAACTGGCCAGAGTCTGGACCACAAAAGTTATGGGGTCCTGGCTGAGACAGTTCTTTAGGTGGGACCCTGAGGAGTGGAGCAGGAAACTAAGCAGGTTTCCATTGGAAGATTTTCAAAATTGACACGTTTCTGTGAAACATTTCACTTTCAATGACTTGGCATTTTCTTATGGAAAAACATTCCATTGGAAAATTTCCAACCAACGATATGTTGCCTGCATTAGTAAAATACCTAGAATTTAGCCTTAAATGTGGAACAAGCTGGCAACCCTTAAACAGCGTGATTTTGTGTGTGTATTGAGCACATATTGGTTGCCTTTGATCAGCTAAAACAACTGCTGACTTAAATTAGTGTTTCACATGCGGAATACCTGACAAGATATAGCAAAGTAGAGGAGAGATGTATTGTCCATCACTTTGCCATAATATCATTACCAGAAATATTAGATGAAACGCAGGCCCCATTTAAATCATGGCAAAATTATAGTGGGGCCAGGATTTCACCCATTGCCTTTACAGGGAGTCACTCCCCATTACAATGAAAGTGAATTTCACCAGCACAAAAATATCATTCATGGAACATAATGATGATGAAAAGTGGGAGGTCAGAACAGGAAAGTTCCATATTTTGAGGCTCTGAATGAAACAAGATATTCAGAGCTCTGCCTATAGAATGGGGGTTGTATGGTTGTGTTTACCAAAGACAAAACCCAGAGTAGTGGACCAGTTGTCATTGGCCCTAGGTGAAAGAGACAAGGGTAAACATAAACACTGTAAAATATATCTTTCCTCCAATTTCTCTTTTGGGTTTAATATATTCGTTTAGATTAGAAATGAGTATATATTGGATTTGATCCTGAGAAAATATCCTTCTTTTAAAGATACTCTTAAATGGTGGGGTTCCTTTTAAAATTAAGAGTAGAATTTCATTCTAACCCAAATTATTAAAGAGCTTTTAATAATATTTCACTTTTGACTTATATATGTATTTGGGGAACAGTGGGAATTAAAAAAATAATAAATCAAGGGAAAAAGCTTTGAGAAGTGAAAGGATTGGGCATTAAGGGAGTTAAATAATTTACTGCACAGCCGGGTTCTTAGTCACTTGGACCCCTGCTGAAAATGAAATAATTCTACAATATGAAGTATATTTTTTTTATTAAAGAGACAGATTATTTTAACACTATTTAGAGCTATCTATACTGGCCTTTTGCTTAGCCAGTCAAATAGTTCTATCTTCCCATTTTTCTTCACCAGAAGGCTACAAGGTGTTGGGAGTGAATGTATGTAGGTGCAAAGCCAAGGTGAGTTGAGTTTCATGGGAGAAGACAAGAGGAGGTTGGGCAGCCATCTAGATTAGGGCCCATCAGGGAAAAATGAGTAACTTCCAAGGTGCCATGTGCCACTTCACCTGCAGGTGCAGCAGCATGTTTGAAGTGTGAATGGGTTGATGGGTCTGGAGTCCTGCAGCTTTCTCCATTCACATTGATCATCTGTTCAACCTTGTGGTTCTCTTTGGACTAGTCTGGCATTATGTTAGGAAACACTGTCATAATAGAGCTGCAAGTTAAAGATCCTTATTCCTTTAATGTCAGTGGCTACCCTTGCTTTGCATAGTATGAAGGGCTGCAGATCTTAATGGCTGATTATAAACTTAATATGAAATCTATTAAATCTTTGCTAAAGGTTTCATCAGTGTGAAATTACATAGTCTAGATTGGATGCCTCTGAGCCTATGTCAAATCATTACATCCCTTATTAGAGTTCTATCTACTAACAAATGTTCAATCCTAAATGTTGTAGAGATTCTTCAGAAAAGGGACAGGTTTTTTTTTTTTGTTTGTTTGTTTTTTTTGTTTTGTTTTGTATTCTGCCTTTGGAATCCAGGGACATAGATGCTACAGTTGAGACCATGTGAAATTTATCCGAGTAAGAACACACATCTTATGGTAGTGATTAATTATGGCCAAATCCAGTCCCTAACTCAAATTATTTGGCTAGATTCTTTCCTGTGCCAGAACACTGCTTAGTCCAGGAGGAGTTCAAGAAGTCTACATGCAGCCTTGAAGTGACTTGAAGCAGTAGCTGGAATACATCTAGGATTTACATTTTATGGAGTTTTTTTTAATTGACCAAATGCCAGTAGAGGATTGTTGTCACAGAGGAGAACTCAGAGACACCCTTCTGTTTCCCTATGTTGAAGGGACAGAGGTAGACGGCTCATCATAGTACAGGTGCCCCAGCATAGAGTTTGCTTATGCCAGGGGATACCTCTGCTGGTGATTTTCGTCTGGATTACGGACCTGAGTGGTTCTAATGGGCCTTGATCCAATTGGAGCATCTGCCTCCACCTGTACAGATTATTGCATTTGTAGTTTACCCATTCTTAGGCATTTTATGTCCATTTTTCAGCGGTCTAGTGTTGGTTCATATGCAGTGTTACAGGTTAATACCAGCATAAAAATATAGAAAGTGGGACTTTATTCAGTACAGTTCAAAATCATGGAAATCATGACCTTTTATGACAACTTTGAGTTATTGCCATATTCAGTTCTCAGTATCACTTCGAAATTTATTATTGGCTGGATTTCAGAGAGTCTTATCCTCTTTAGTTCTGGGACAATGTAATAATAAAACACCTGAATTTCATCTAGTGACAGTAACAATAAATTGTTTGAACTATTAACTTATTTAAAAAAACTCTTTATTTCTAATTCTATAACTTTTCTCAGTCTGAAAGCAGTAGTATCTTAAAACCATCTAATTAGTGCTGCTTCAGCTGCGGGATCTAATATTCATATTTACTAATTACAGAACAATGCAATTCCTTCCAAAAAGTGTGTGTTTTACATTCTGGTTTGAAAATTTATATATGTGGGTGGGGGGAGGGAGGAATGGGGACAAGACGATATAAATGTCTTTGTTTCTTTATACAAAATCTATAGCAGTCTTTCCAAAATGGGTCATTGTGGGCTAGATTGTGCCTGCAGGCACAACCTTGAACAATGGGCAATATGCAAGTTGTATGACCCTGGGAATAGCCTTGTGAGACACTGTGACTCAGACATCCTTCTCTGAGCCGCCATTCTGCCCCTGCTTGTTCTGTGGGAAGGCTGTGTTGGCAGTTGCAGTTTGCTTCTGGTCCAGTCCAGAAGCAATCACGTTTACGCTGGTTCAGCTGTATTGACCAGTAAAGAATAGAGCCAAGGCTCTGTCAAGTCCCCATCTACCTGCTACAGAGGAAGCATAATCATATGTACAGTGCCCTTTTAACATTTTGTTTCTGAACCCAAGATCTGGGTAGCCTTTGCAAGGGTGCAAGGTGGTTTCTTTGCATAGCTATACAGTATCATTGCATGGCAGTACAGTCCAAATTAGTCTTGTTGTATGTTATACTCTGCATACTGTAGTAACAGGCACATGTACTAACTACTGAAAAATCCTATTCCCATTGTTATGGTTCAACTGTTGGAGGAAAAGATAGTTTGAATAAGTTTTTGCTGAACAATTGAATAACAAATAGATTTCTTGCTGGTATTTGTGCTGTTTGGGAGAGCTGTCATTTAGGTCTGATATTTTTTTGCCACCCTTATATCCACTGAATAGAATATTTCTTTCTGTGAATCTTGGTGACATTTGTTAGCTTTCATGCTAAAAATAGTAGTGGTGCTGTGCTATCACGGGCAGTGGTGAGTGGTGGTATGGGCTAGCCATTCCTTGTACATACCCCCAGAATCTAGGTGGATGTGAACTTGGGGCCACTAGCCCAGACCACGACTCACCACTGCACTTGCTACCAAAGCTATGCTATTATTTTTTAATTCTAGCTCAATGAGAGCTAGGGTGAGTACGGCTACATGTGCTGGGGAATCACACACCCCAGCTCCAAGTGCAGACATGCCCTATTTGGAGAGTAAGGGTGGCACAGCTGGGTGCTCTGATTTTTTTTTTTTTTTTTTAAAGCCTGCTACTAAGATGGTTTATGTCATTTAACATATCACCTCCAACATGTTATATCGAATACCAGAGGAGAATAAAAGATATACATTTCTGAGAGGCATAATTATTAAAATATAGTGTTGTAAAAATGCCTTTATCCACGTTAAAAAAATAATCTTTTCCTTGTCTACTAATATGACAGAACTGCAACTTCTTAGTAGTAGTGTTTATCCAACCAAACGAGAGGATAATGTGCAATCACTTCATGAAATAGGTTTGATTTGCCAATTTACCTTTACATCCATCATCCAACCAACCTCTCTGTTCCTTTGGTATCAAAGCAGAAGTGATCTAAATAATTCCAACCTTAAAGTTAGAATATTCAGAGTAATTATATTCAGTTATCTTTGGTACACTTGAAGGAGGAATTATTTAACAATATAAAGCTTTTTACAAATTCTACCTTCCCTCTCTTCCCCCCTCAAAAAGAAAAAAAAAATATTAGCAATGCAGAGCCTCAGATTTCTGTTTTTCTCCCCTTTGCTCCTGCTCTTATGTGATTATTCTTACATGATCTTAATTGTTTCTTTCTGCAAAATAAAAAATATTGGAAGTACTAATTTATGGAACATTGTGTGTGAGAGACCTCTAGATTTGTGTGATTTGCCCTTGGAAAACTGATAACTGGACAGATGTGTGCTGATTCACTTTTGTTCCCTTGATAGTTCTTACCTGAGTTAACATTTGCCCTTGGCAATAAGAGTTATCAGTATGGTGCATTTATAAGCAGTACAAATGGGAATTCAAAGCTTTCATTACTTGTCTCTTCACATCTTGGAGTATTTGGCCAGTGCCTTTTGGGAAATTTGTGAGAGTTATATAGCCTGCTGTTCTTTGCAAGCAGCACCTTGTCTGTTTAAAAAAAAAAAAAAACGCCACACACACACACACACACCCTTGTAGGTTGCACTGAGTAGCAGCTATTGGCAAGAGGCTAGTTTTATATAAATCTTTTGATCCCTGCTAGGTACAATGTGAAGCCATAATGCTCTTTTATTATTATTATATTTTATTTTATTTTACAAGGTTTTACCTGCAGCAGCGTGAAAAGTGAAATAGAGTTTTCTAGGAACAATAAAAACTGGATTCAGCAGCATAGGAAAAGGTCATTCCTGAGAGATTGATAACAAACAGAGCTTTAGTTGAGATAAGAGGTGAAGGACATAGTTATTTCACTGCATAATAGGCTGAAAAGACATCATCAGGTCTAACGGATGTTCTGTCTCATTGAAAAGAATTGAACAAGCTTTATTTTACCAAGGTCCTCCCAGAGAGCTGCACTAGGTATTATGAAACTCGCTTTGGGATATATAAATTTTATATTCAGTATTCCTGAATGTCTGTATTTATAGACAGACAGATACACACAGTTTTTATTAGGCCCCAATCAGGAGTCCATGGTTCTAGGCACTGTGTGTGCGCGTGTGCGCATATATATATATATATATATATATATATATATATAAAATGAAAGATGGCCCCTGCCCCACAGAGTTTGCAATCAATGTAAAATTATCATTAAAGGTGTATTTAGGCAGAAATGTGCACTTCAGTGTAAAGCCTGTTTAAAGTAAAACAGAGCAATACACAGAAGTGGCCTACATGCAGATACATTCATACAATATGGAGATAATGTAACCAATTGAGAGCAGGATTGTGACCTGCCTTTATTACAGTATATAGGGCATTATTCACCTCAGTGCAATACCTGGATCACTGGACAGGTGCAGAGGATTAAGGCACTGCTACTGTCTCCCTTCACCTGTGTGGAAGGGGAGGGATGGGGAATGGGTTGAGCCTAAACTTCATCACCACATTGTGCCAGTCAGAGGAGCTGAACTAGTGCAGAGAAGGAAGTATTCTGAGCCTATACCAGTTATGGATTACTTCCATTATTTTACGCCTTCATGGATCAAGATGGGGGTGGGGGAGACCAGAAAGGAAATTGGGACTCTGCTCTTGGGACATTGCAGATATGTACCACCCATTTTTTGGAGTAGATTAGTTACAATCTAGTTCATAATTAAGCAGCAGCAGAATGTATACACAATCTGTTGCAATGGTGTCAGCATTCTCATAATTAACCAGCTGTTGCTATTGCCATTCTAAGCAGCCTAGTCTTTAGATAGGAGGGTGTTTACTTATGGAATCTCCCTGTGCATTTCTAGGACAATAAATAACCTCTACACTTTTTTCTCAGAGGTGCCTATACAACAGAAGGTATGAATTTCTATTACATATTTTGATACATTCTAATAAGACAGCTTCTTATTTAAGATTCTAAGGTGCTGAGAGTTAATAAGGCAAAATGTTTAAGAGAAAATTATTGTATAAATCTTTGTTATACTTCCATTCTGTGCTATCCTTGAGTTATATGCTTCAATCCTGAAGGACTCCAGCCACTTTACAAAACTTGTACAATATGCATAGCCCCACTGAAATGCAGCTGCCTCTGAGATGGAAGATAGTAGCGTGATACACAAATGGTTACACAGCCTGTTACAAAATAGTTAAGGTAGAAGACATTCAGGCTGTAGATGGGGTGGAGGGGAGGGAGGCTACTTTCACAAAGAGCAGGAACAGATTTGTAGGGCCCAATGTTTAAACCTATTCACCCTAAGTGGACACTTTAGGCTCCTGAAATGTGTACAATATTTTAAGCACTTATTTGTCCATACAGACAGCTAAGAATAGGTGCTTCTGAAAATCTTAAGTTCCAGAAGTGCCTAAGTGAGTTAGGAGGCAAAGTCTCATTGAAAGTTACTGCAATTGTGGCTACCAAGTGCTTAAGTCACTTTTGAGAATGGGACTTAGGGGGGAAATTTACTTAGGCACACCTGAAAATATCACCTCTAAATATTACCTAACTTTAGATTCCCCAAGATCAAAAATGGTTCCCGCATGTCCATAAAGAACAGATAGACCTAATTTTTAATCCATTTTGAACAGTCCCTTAAATGTAGAGCTGGTAGAAAAAAGTCCACTTTATTTTTGTGAAAAAGATTGAATGAAACTGTTTTTTTTATTTTTTCATAGAAAATTTTGACTTTAAGTAAATCAGTTTTTGTTTGTTTTTAAAATCAAATTGTTTTCAACACTTAAATTTTTACACAACTGCATCGTCTGGATAAAAAAAACCAAAAAGGTTGATTGAAAAATCCTGTCTCCTGAGTTCTGTTGTGTCCTGAACTCTCCTCGGAAGTAGCTTTGCCCTGCCCACAAAATGTCTCATATAGGATCTAATCCAAACCCAAGTGAAATCAATGGAACTTTCTTTGTCTTCAGTGGGCTTTGCATCAGGCCCATATGGCACAAGTCAGTTCCAAATGATCACTGATAGATACACATTTACTGTGCTTTTCCACTCACACATTTTCTGTTAATTTCCAGTTCATTAAGAAACATTTTCATAAATAGACCAAAGTAGCTTCTGTTATTTAGCATATTTAATGGTATGTAAGTAAACACATGGATTCTGATTGGGACACTTCAACTGAAGGAGGCAATCAGAATTTTAAGTCTCTGTGAATATTTGGCAGAGAGAAGAAACCATTGCAACTCTACAGACTTTGAGTTATGTATTTGTCAAGTCAGTAACGGAGGTAATAGTAAAATTCAATGCCAGATGGTCTGTAGAATGTCAGAAAGATCAGATAAATTGTTTGGGTTAGTAACCAATGGTAATAACAATAAGCCACCATATGGTGCAAAACATAAATGACCTTTTAATTAGAAGAAATGATGTCAAATGTGTTTATCACTTGCCAGTTTGATTAAACATTGAATAATCACTTAATCTTCACTTTTTTAGTACAAAATTAATAAAATCAATGAAAGCCAAATTTGCCCTGATTATTCTGGTTCCTCTTTATTTGTTGCTCCCGCTATATTACCTTGAAGGCTCTCTGTCTTCCCTTCTTTCCCATTTCCTGGGTATTTTCCCAATATCTTCAGTTAGTGAACTGAAATTCAAGTTTGGTCACACTATTTCAATACAAAGGATAAAGTTATTAGCATCTGAGGCATGTTTTGTACTTCAGGATCTAAATAGCTTAGTGTCACATTTTGGGGTGAAATCTAGACCAGTGAACAATTGTCACCACTTGCCCTGTAACCCCTGAGTGCATTAAATCCTCTGCTGCTGTAGCCTGGGATGCTCACAGTCAGCAGCAAGCCTCCAGTCCATGTCTGTGTGCTGCGCAACCCTGATCCAGTTCTCTGACATCAGCAGTTTGCCTCCTGCAGCAACCCAGTCAGTCCATGGTTGCCACCAGCCTTGGCTACACCTGGTAAGATGACACAACATCCCACAGTTCCAAGTTTCCCCAAACTGTGTGCTGTGTACTGTCCAGACCTTTCCTGGACTATTCAGAGGAATGAAAAAAGATAGTTTGCTCCTCTAAAGAGAGGAAATGCACAGCTTGTCACGTTAACTGGAGTTAACAATTGCTTCAATTCAAACAGCACTGGGTTTCAGAGATTAAAAGTTAAACAAGGTTATTAACAAAAGGAGATAGTATTTTAAATGATACTAAGTAAGAGACAGACAGTTGGAAAAGGTTACAAACAAACAAAAGAAAAAAGGGAATAAATGACCACGAAGGTCACTTACAGGACCTCAAGGAAAAAACAGTTCTATTGTCAAGAGTCCAGTCATCATAGAATTGTCACTTTTTTCTTTGCCAGAAAAAGAAAAGAAACTGAGTTATTTCCCTTTCTAACCAGCCATGCACGTTCCCCTCTCCTAGCACAACTGGGACTAGTCTAGTGCTCCATTCTGCTCCTTTTGGGGATGCTTTATTAGTAGTATATAATATTTATATTAGCTATCTACAGCAACTCCAATCAGGACCTGTGGTAATCTGTATTAGGTGCTGTATAAATGAAGGTACAGTCCCTACCCCAAAAATTTTACAATCTAAGAGGATAAAGTGCCAACCATTTCCATCTCTGGTTTCCTTCTTGATCTTTCTCTGGCACCTCCTGAGTGCCTTTGGCATCATTAATGTGCCTTCCTCTCAGCAGCCCCTTTTCTCCATTCCTCTGCTATATTCAATATACTTTTGTACATCTGATATTACATCCAGTCCAGTACATATGCTGATGAGACCCTCTAGATGTGATTCAGCATCAAATGGGTTTGTCATATTAATGATGTAGTTGGTAAGAGCTGTAACATGCCCTTCATCCCTCTTCATTGCAGAGACAAGGACTAGTTTGTGGACTCTCTCTTTGCTATTTCTTGCTAGGCCACTTCTTTGTCTCATAGATTTTGCATATTTACTCAGGACATGTCATATATAGGTCCATCTGACAAGGTCTGGCTTCTTTCTCCTCAGTCCTACAATCCTACTGCAGCTGTTTGAATTGGACAGTTTTCTGTAGCCCCAGATCACTTTAAATTCCTTCGAAAAAACAGGAGTCGGAGTCACAGCAAATTCCCCAGATTCAAAAGCACTGTATACTTCTTCAGGGAAATTTAACATATCAAGAATGTAGATTGGTATCCAACTGACATATTTGGGCCTGTTTGTAGTAAATAATTATGGAAGCCTGGCATGCTGTGTGTGTGGGTGCATTTTCCAATCACCCTCTTGCTCTGCTGGGCATTTAGAAGTAGAACTCAGAGAAAATGATCCCAGAACTTGAATATAGAAGACTAGGCATACTCTTGTGTCTGAAATTCCTCCAGTAGGGGTGGCATATGCTGAGTTACACCATCATCAAGCTCTTTTTAATAACATGTAAGGATTCTGTGTCTTCAGACAGAAACATGTTATGATTATCAGCCACCATTTGCCAAACAAATGCAGGAACAATGAGTATTTCCTCCATGCTCACACCATTTAACAAATGAGTAAAATTTCAGAGCACTCATGGCCATCAATGCTAGAGTGAAGCCTCATACACAATAGTCAAATTGCTTATCAGCAAGTATTTGATCTGCAGGTCAAGCTGCAAACACATTGGAAGGATGTCTAAGATTGTCTACCAATATTGTCTCCCCCAAATTTCCCAATATAGTCAATAAAACAGCACTGGGTGTGAAAATCGTCCAGGCAAATCACATTTATACAAAGTTCATCTGGAAGAATCCATTTCACTTGCTGAGCAACAGCATACAGTTGTTGATCCATGGGTGAATGGAATGCTCATGTCCTTGAGCTGTTGAAATGTGCTTGTGTTTAAGCATTGTAGTACAGACTGTGACAATGTCAGCTGGATTAGCATCCGCAGTAAGTGCATGTGCAACTGCTGTGTAGGTGCTCTTCTTTGTTGCAAGCTTGTGGTTCAAACCATTCCAAAATGGAATCACCTGTGTGTGAACAATATCAATGTCATTTGGTATTGGTAAGATATCACAAGGTAGTAATCTTAAAAGACACAAGGGGAGATCCCGGACAGCTTTCATTCATAGGTGACAAGATTTTTCAAGTACTTCTTCGTGACAAGTAGGCTCTGGGCATGTTCTAGGTTTTTTGTTTTTTTTTTAAATAAATGCTGTGTACAATATAAGAGACTTTGGTTCCCCAGGCAGAGTAAGTGACTCTCTTTCCCACCGTTCAGTGATATTTCTTATAATGGTGGTCTATCTTCAAACTGTTCTGGAAACCCTACTCTAGTCATTGAATGGAAGGTATTTGTTCCATCAATAATCTCCATGTTGATGTCTTTACCATCTCCTTCATACCTGAGATTTCCACCAGCATGAAATGGCACATTTCCATTTGAAATGAATACACCTCCCTAGAATCTTTCTCCTTCAGTTTTTGCAGCACTAGTAAGGAACCACCATTTTTGCCACATGCTACAGAGCTTCATCATTTCTGGAAAAATAAAATATTTGCCCATGCAAAACCAATAAAAATATTTTAATACATTGCCATTTGGTAGCTTTGAGCACTAAACACCACAGAAGGGTGTTGGCATAAACAGTAAAAAAATGTAGTAATAGTCATATTGCATTGTTTCTGGAACTGTATGAAAAATGACACTCATTTTGGGTACCACTGTTTCAGCTTGCCTATGGGTTTATGGCACCTCTTGACAGCTCCACATCATACCTCACCTAAAAAGTCATAAAATAAGCTTTCAAATGATATGTGGTGTGGGGTGTGTGTAGGTTATGTACATTAAACTCCAAAACTATGGCCTTTTCCACAGAATTGTGGTACACCTATCATATGTCAATTGTCTACATAAA
The DNA here is from genome assembly GCF_013100865.1 of Trachemys scripta elegans. Taxonomy (NCBI): domain Eukaryota; kingdom Metazoa; phylum Chordata; order Testudines; family Emydidae; genus Trachemys; species Trachemys scripta. The sequence continues at coordinate 58,873,157 of NC_048305.1, forward strand.
TAACATACTGTATGTGTCTTTGTATATTATGTACAGTATAATTATTTTTCCTTCTTTTTATCATTTTTGGGTACTAGACAGAAGACTAAGTACATTGTTTAATGGATCAGGGAGAATATTTGTATGCTGCTCTCCTTCAAGTTCCCCCATCAGCACCAAAAGAGAAACTCTATAGATCTCCAGAAGTGTTTTAGGACAAAGCCAAACTGTGATATTACCTTTACATTTTAGAAAGTACCAAGGGAAGAAGGAAAAAGGATGAATTCCATTCTGGTTGGAAATTGCAATATATTATGTAATTTCCCATGGGATATTGCAACCCATTTTTATAGTGAATCATTATTTCCACAGATAAAATACTGCTTCTGGACATAGTAAACCTGTTAATAATCTAGTGATAACCCTGCTATTAACCTGTGTCACCAATATATGTATTGACTAAAAATAAATTGCATCTTGGAATATATTTTCAAAATCTTAGAATTCAGTATTGTAAAATATTTTGATTTGAGGCTGTTCTTGAAATGATTTAGTATCATGGCAAGAGATGCAAACTATCCTAAAATGTGGTTCTGCTAGAATTGAAAAGGATTTGGTTGTTGATCTGTATAGGAATTGAGGAATTTTATGTGATTAATAAGCCTAAAAAAACAAGAGACCTCACTGGAAAGTGTTTATGCCTTAGGGAGCAATACCATATTATTTACCCTTGTGGGAATCACCTCTTCATTTAAATTCTGGTATCAGGTAAGGGATCTGCCCATTATAAACTTGGTTTGGCTTGTGAAGCAACTCTCCTCCCTACCCACGAGCAGAATCTTGGCTGAACTGCTATATGGAGATGTCACCTTTGCAGCATCTCCTTATACGTTAGGCAGAGCTCACAGGTGATTCTATCATCTTTTTCATTGAAGAGGTGAGGCAGATGTTGGATTACATAGTAATGTCTTTTCTGATTAAAGACACCTTCTTTGTGTTCCCGTGTACCTCAATATTTTGAAGTACTCCACATATTTCAGAGGGGTAGCCATGTTAGTCTGGATCTGTAAAAAGCATATTTGTACTTTAAATATTCAATACTTAATACTTGTATTTAAGTACAGTTTAAAGGTACTTAAGGCATATATAATATTTTTATTTGAATGCACTTTTCCAAATAGCTATTGGAAGCAATCACATCTCTTCCAACTGTCCCAGGTTCTTCCGCAGCTTGGGAACTTCTGGCAGCCAGAATTCAGGGCCCAAGTTTTTTTTTTCCTGTTGGCCCTGCTGTTGCACTAGCTAGGGAAGGTGCTGGCTCTGCCCTCACTTATGATTGGTAACTGAAACTGCCAGTGGGAGAGTCACAGCCCAGCAGAGGGCTGTGTTTGTGTGTGTGGATGGGGGGAGATGACAGAGAAGGCAGACGCATACCTCTCAGTGCCCTGCATTGTGGGAACAAGCTCCGATGCTGCATCTCCTGCATAATGGGGTAAGAAATGCCTACCAACCACTGGGCATGCTCCAATGCTAAAGGGTCTGCTGGGAAATTGGGGCCTAAACAATTTCTTAGTTTGCTTTTTCCTGTCATAGTTGCTCTTTTTCTCTCTCTTCCACTGTGTATTTATACTATTTAGTTACTCATATATTGACCAGACAATTACAGGGAATATGGGAGTTAAAAGTACTAGTATTTGAGCTTATAAATAAATATGTACTATTTCCACAGCGTATTTGTACTTAAAGAACTTCTGTAATAGTGTACTTCACACTTAGACTTAAGTCCTTTTTATGCGTACTTATGGCAATGCTCCATGACAGATTTAGAGCTGCCTGAAGCAAAAACTGCCTCTAGTTCTCTGTCCACTGCAACATGCTTCTATGCTGGACTGCAAACTGGTGGTTTGCCTTAGATAGGTCTTGGGGACATCAGATTTCTCCCCACTAGCATCTGCAGTGCTATTTCTGAACATCATGAAAATAGTTTGAGCTTTAGTGCAGTCCTTTTACCCCAAATTAGGCTGTTTGGAGACCCCCAACCAAGAGAAGTCATTAGTCAATTTTTTTATGTCAAGGACAATCCCCAGCAGAAAAGAAATAGACCAAAAGATGATGGAACAAGACCACAAGCGGTGCATTGTTTAGGGAAAGATTGTAGATCCTACGGGGCCATTACTGCGTGTATTAGGTTGCTTAGCACTTGAGTAGAAGATTGGAGTCTGGTATTCTGCATGCAACTCCAATAAAGGGAATAATGCACCAGGATGGTCTATCCGGATGACAGAACAGCACCAGTGTGGGCCAGATTATAAATCAAAGTGGGTTGATAAAGTTCTTCTTAAACCACTGGAGTAGCCTAATCCGAGCAGCATCAGTGTCAAACTATGGAGCCATTATTCACATGGCTGAGCATTTACAATCTGTACCAAAGGTTCTAAGTTCAAACCTATGATAATTTAAAAATCATATCAGTCCATGAGTGTCAGAGGATTTATGATTGTTTCTCAAGGCCAACACTATCCAAAGGATCCACAGTAGGACTGTGTGAATAACTACATATTTGGTTTGGGTCCATGTCAAAACACACAAAAACCACACCCTGAAAAATATTTGATTCAGTTCTATCCAAAATAAACACATTTCTAATTTTTCAGAAAAAAAAAATCAGAAAATTTCATTTTGAGGTAGACCAAAACATTTAATTTTGGTTTTGATGTTTCTTAATATGTTTAATTTTAAAATAAATAAAATTAAGGGAAATTCAGAAATGAAAACTCTTTCCAAAATGACAAGTCAGAGTGTTTAATTTTGAAAACAGTGACTTGAAGCATTGATATTTTTGATTTTTTTTCCATTTGTCTTTCCTGACAGAACAATTTGCCAAAATTGACCCAAATTTGAAAATTGTTTGTCACCCTAAGTCCAAATTTTCAATGATAAAATGATTTGCACAAAAAAACACACCAAACACACCACACGCCCTTCTGTAGTCCCCAGTTCATAAAACCTATACAAGATACTTCATTGGTCTTAGAAGATAAATTAAGAGAACTTGATTTTCAAGCCCTTGAAGAAGTGCCAGTAGCACAAACTCAAACGGGCTAAGATAAGGAACAGAAATATGGAGTTTAAGTCTACTGAGGAATATTGAGCACATTTAGATTTAAGATCTTAAACCTCTTCATGACAGCCCAGACATTTCATTTGGGTAAACTCCAGGATTTCACAGTCAGAGTTCACTAAGGGGATTTTCTGGCATAAATAGATGGAAATGAAAAGTGCGTCAGCAATTCCAGACTAGAGGAAAGTGATGTCTGAAACCTTGTTCTGGAAAGTCCACTTATAGAAGAGTGAGAGGGTAATTCATTCTGTGTGCTTATACTGTCATTGTCCTCTTTGCTAAAACTGCCAGTTATATTGTGTGTGTAGTGGGGTGAGGGGGTTATATGGATGTTTTCCCACTAAGATTTGCAACTCATTTCATATAGGCCACCTTTCACCCACTACCAACCTACTGAGCTTGTAACCTAGATCTGAAAACTGTATCCTATTGTATTGTATCAGTATGTATTACTTCCAAGGTTTAGGCTGTTCTCACAGCTGTGAAGTGAGATATCACATCTCTTGGCTACAGGGCTCTTGGTTGCCCTGTGAGCACAGCAGCTTTATGGTGTTAGCCAGGGGAAAAAGCAGCAGTTTAGAAGGAAAGCTAAATGTTAGTGACTGTGAGGAGTATAGACTTATTATGGGGAACTTGTAAAACTTTAGGTTGAATGATTCATATCCACCACACTTGGCACCCAAAGGGTCTGGAACCTGTGTTGCTTATCAAAAGAAATGCCCAATACATAAAAGTCAACTTTCCTTGTTTAAAAAAAAAAAAATCCAATTTACGCACAAGTTATGGGGTTACTATAAGGGTACAGAGTTGCTTATGTCCTTTGAGAGTTCTTAGGTTTGGAATCCTCATGTCTGGGAAGGAAACATTCAAATGACATGAGTTTCCAGTTTTATATATTTTATTAAAAAGCATAAGATATATATAACAAATAAAATTAAAAGAAAGTGGGCAAATATTACATCAAATTAATCTAATTGACAAGTTGACTATATCAGACAAGTCTAAAATTTCTTACTCCTAGTAATAATTTGAAAAGGCAACAGTCTTCCTCGGCTATCAGCCCCCCAAAATAAAAGGGCATTATAATTCTCAATGCCCAACAATATATTTAGGTTCCAGCCAAATAGCTGATATAGGGAGGGTGAAAACACTCCCAAGATTGAAGCTAATGTTGAGACTACCACTCTGATGCCAGTTAAGGTAGTCTGTCCAATTTCTGGTGGTTAGGTGATAATCAGCGTCTCCTCTCTCTCTCCCCCCTTCCCCCCATCTCAACATGGGTTTGAATGAAATGTTCCAATACAAGTCAAGATGACACAGCTTGTTACACTTAACATTCAGTGAAAAATTTGGGGAGAATAACATGATTTCATGGGATTAAAACTACAACTGCTAACCCATGTGTGATATTTTAGACAACAAGATGATTTAACATCAGGCTGTTTCTCTGCTCTGTGTGCTTCTCTCAAATTCTGTGGATTTTAGCCAGACACTTCTGAAGACACACACCTGTCCACACATGCTCATGACCAGCCATATGCTAGAATTATATAGTAGAAGTATCCCTCTATTAAATAAAGACTTGAAATTGAACCAAACCAAAAACACTATTACATAATGCAAGATAGTTGTGACTTCGGTGATTTCATTTGGCTTCAGGAAGCTGCTACCTATCTAGAAAGATGAGCTCATGGTCTTATTGGCTCTAATATTGTTTAGCATTGACAGATTTGCTGGCTGGCTAGAGGTTATGTGCTTGTAGATATCAAATCTTAGATGTTGCTGGACTCTTTTATGACTCTGTGGTCAGCTGAGAGGGTGGAAGCAGCACAAGCCTCTTTGGCTACATCTACATAGCAACTAGACACCCATGGCTGGCACATACCAGCCAACTTCAGCTCATGGCGCTTGGGCTTCTAGACTGTTTCATTGTTGTGTAGGGTTCCAGGCTCGGGTCTGATTGGTTTCTCCTCATTAGAAAACTCTGGGATTCTTGGGAAATCAGAATGAGTCATTCCTCTTCTGCAGTCACTGATATCCCCAAAATGGGGTGTGATTAGGTCAACTTCATGCAAATGAATAACCTCCCCATTCCAGTAACTTTGGGCTTGGAAAGTCATCCACAGACACAGCAGGCCTATAGGTATTTCAAGACATTTGAGTTCATGGTTCAGTCCACATTGTCCTCTCAAAACCCAACTCAAAAACAATTTCAAAATGCAACGAGCAAGAATTTGGAACTGAAGTCATAGGACTACACTAATCAGATATTCACTCACCATGCTGAAAGAAGAACAGGAGTACTTGTGGCACCTTAGAGACTAACACATTTATTTCAGCATAAGCTTTCGTGGGCTACGGCTCACTTCTTCAGATGCATAGAGTGAAACACACAGACAGAAGATATTTATACATACAGAGAACATGAAAAGGTGGAAGTACGCATACCAATTGTAAGTGACCAATCAATTGAGATGAACTATCAGTAGCAGCAGAAGAAAAAACTTTGAAGTGATAATCAAGATGACCCATAGAAGGTGTGAGGAGAACTTAACATGGGGGAAAAAAAATTCAATTAGTGTAATGACCCAACCATTCCCAGTCTCTGTTTAGACCTAAGTTAATTGTGTCTAATTTGCATATTAATTAGAGTTCAGCAGTCTCTCTTTGGAGTCTGTTTTTGAAGTTTTTTTTGTTGCAAAACTGACACCTTCAAGTCTGTCACTGAGTGATTAAAGAGGTTGAAGTGTTCTCCCACTGGTTTTTGAATGTTATGATTCCTGATGTCAGATTTGTGTTCATTTATTCTTTTGCGTAGAGACTGTCCAGTTTGGCCAATGTACATGCTGAAAGAGTGACAGTTACTGTTTTGACAGCAGATGCTTATAACTTCTTTTTTTATAGTTTGATACTCAGCAGTCCAACTTCAAATACCATTTTTAACACAGGAAATGTGGGGAAAAGGTTAGATTTTAAATCAATCTTTTCTTCCTAAAATCAGTTTTCTGGTTAAATTTTTATATCAAGGCCTATCTGCCTCACATGACCTTACTTCCTGACATGAATCAGCTTCATTTCCCCCCCTTCCCACCTCGATCCCTGACTTAGATTACTGATCTAGTCCCTTTAAAGTGAGTTGGCTCGTGAGGGGTGAATTCAATGCTTGTATGTACCTGCTTTTCACAAAGAAGAGGTAAATTGCACCACTCAAAAAATGAGTCTCAGTTGCCATTATCGCTGAATCAATAATGCGTGATTATAATGAAAACGCATATTGCTGTAAGGACATGATGAATTCCCTAACATTCTAGGTAACTTATCAGGAGAATAATGCTTGATCTTTTGTTACACACTTTCACTGTACTAGTCTCTTGAGATATTTAAAATGCTAAGTACCTCTGATACTGCACTCTAACTTCAAATAAATAATATTAATTTACTATATCTTATAATTAGATTTTTTGTATTTCTTAGAACTTTCAAAAATCTTAAGTTTATAATTTCTGTTTTCATAAATATATTAAGGTAATTATATTTCCCCAATAAAGATAATTTTGTTTATTTGATATTGAAAGCTGCTGCCGTGGTGCCTCATGGAAGTTGTAGTTTAGATGTGCCATGCTCCCATTCTTCTCTAGAACTTCTTCCAGGTCAGACTACATCTCCCATGATGCTCCACAGTCTCTGGCTTGCTGAGGGGAGGCATTTCATTATGAGAGTCCATGGGAGATGAAGTCTGGCTGGGAAGCCCAGCCCAGAGAAGACAATTGGACATGGAGGCAAACAAACCAGGACTTTCATGAGATAGTGACAATATATCTAAATAGAAATATTTTATTTTTTGATTAAAACAATGTTTTTGTTTTCAGAAGTTTGATTTTTGATTGATTTAAACTTTCCAAAGAAATCAGACCACCTTTGTGAAAGATTTTGTTTGATCAGAAACCCAATTTTCCATCAGAAGAGTTACGTAAACTATTTTTGCCCATGCATGTTGTTCAGATCAGCTCTCCTTAGCAAGTGATCCAGATCGGTCAGTAGTACTGACCTGCCCCCACTTTGTGGAATCAGTAGGAATCAGACTTAGCTTCTGCTGCTCTAAGGCCATTAGGAATGTGCAGTGTAGACACAGCAGCACACAGAGTACATACGCTGCATGCCCTCCTAGCATGAATATAGATAGTAGTGTAGTCATAGAGGCACTGATTAAACAAGTAAAGGCACTCCAGATCCCTGTGGGTATGTAACCGATATGTACTATACACAGCTCTCTCTACTCACCCAAGCAGTGCCTTCCCCATCTACACTGTTGTTTTTTAGCAGTATAGTGTCCTGTTCCTGGAGCCTTTCCAAGCAGCATGGAAGGACCCCAGCAGTGGGGAAGGACTCTGGCAGCTCCTTGCTGCTGAAACTTTCCTGCCACAGCAACAAAGAGTCCTGTGGCACCTTATAGACTAACAGACATATAGGAGCATGAGCTTCCGTGGGTGAATACCCACTTCTTCAGATGCATATAGTGGAAATTTCCAGGGGCAGGTATAAATATGCAAGCAAGAGTGAGTAAGGCTAGAGATCACAAAGTTAGTTCAATCAGGGAGGACGAGGCCCTCTTCTAGCAGAAGAGGTGTGAACACCAAGGGAGGAGAAACTGCTTTTGTAGTTGGCTAGCCATTCACAGTCTTTGTTTAATCCTGAGCTGATGGTGTCAAATTTGCAGATGAACTGAAGCTCAGCAGTTTCTTTCCTGCCACAGTTTTCTGCTGAAGCCTTTCCCAGCTGCAAAGAAAGACTCCTGCTGCTGGGAACTGCCTCCCCACTGCCAGTCTTTCACTGACACATGTAGCTACACAGTCGTGAAGACGCAGCCTGCTTTTCATTGTGGTGCATAGCCTACATGTTAGTGGGAGAGGTGTGTAGTGTAGATGTACCTACATAGCACAGATTCCTACCATCTGAGATAAAGAAAAATTAGTTAGCACCAATACATTTTTCAAAGCTTCTAACTGAAGTTTTCAAAAGTGACTTAAGTACTCAGGAGCCTAAGTCCTTTTGAGTTTCAATGAGACTGAGTAAAACGTTCAGAAGTGATTTAGATGCATAGGTCCCATTGAAAGCCAATGAGATGTAAGCTCCTAAATCACTTAGGAACAGATCCTCAAAGACACTTAGGCATCTAACTTCCATTGAGATAGGTGCATAAATACCTTTGAGGAAATGGGTCTTAGGCACTTTTGATAATTTGGCCCTATAGGGCCTATGAAACATAGCTGAGTTCCTATTCCATCTAGGAGATGGCAGCAGTCAAGCATACAATAATAATTTCATTTTAATGTTTGGTGCTTATATAACACTATGTATACCACTTCAAACCTATAATTGGACTATTAATACATAACGTGAATATATTCGTTAGCTGTTTTACTTGATATATTCTAGACATCTACTCAGTGGTGGATTAGCCACTGGCCAACGGGGCCTGTGCCTAGGGGCCCTGGCAATTGGGGGGGGCCCAGAAAAATGGGTGCCACTGGGCTCAACCCACTCCTCCTGCTCTCCCGGCACTCCTGTTGGGGAGCGGGATTGGGGCACGGGGGCTTGCCCTGCTCTGCCCCTCCAGTGCTCCTGCTGGGGAGCGGGGGAAGCTGACCCCGTTTCCCTGGCAGGAGCGCAGGAGGGGAGCAGAGGGGACTTCAGGTGGAAGGGGCCCCACTTGCTCTAGCCCAGGGCCCCACAAACCCCTAATCTGTCTCTGTATGTAATAATGATCTGTCTAGCCCAAACCTTCAGTACCATATCCTCCATCACCTGTTATGAATCTCACAGGCCTCTGAGTTGCATTTATTTTGTCCACCTAAATTCAGGATTCTGCTATGCTTATCTGTAGTAGGGAAATAAAATCTGGGCATCCTGTGAAGACTTACAAAAAATCCTCTACATGCTTTGTGCCATAGAACCTGTTGCTATTACCTTGCATTTCAGAAATCATGATTCTGATTTCATTATTCAATATGTCAAGTTTCCTTTTTTCTAAATAGGAATGTGGTGTTCTAATTTTTATGTCTGCATCACTGAATAGTACTTGCATTTAATATAATAGTGAAAGAGATGGACAAAGCTTAATTTTGAAATTTCCAGAAGAAACATCACCTCTAACCATTATAGCCTGCAGAAATTGTTGTGCCTCATTATATTAACAATTGTATATTAGCAGGAAAATGCATATAAGCATCCACCTTAGAACTCATTGAATGTAAGATGGTTAAGACAGGTGAAGCAATAGGCATGACTGTGTCTGAGGTATGCAAAGTAGATTTCCTGTCACATTATTAGTATTGTTTAGATGCCAAGAAAATGCTTATTTCTATGTTCTGGCACTAGCTTCACTTGGGCATATTTAAAAAAAAAATCTGTAAATATTCCTTCATAGAAAGAGTGATTGATAACATTGACTGCATTTTGTAGTCAGGGAATTCATTTTGCCATATCAGAAGGCAATTTATCGTATCCTTAGATGTCACTGCAATTTGTCACTATTTTTGTGTGTTTCATCTATGTCTAACTTCAATCTCATTTCCCCAGCCCACTCCCACTGTTTTTTCCACCTACAAGAAGGTTCAGTATGAAAATAAGAAGAGAAATTCACAGATAAGCTAACCTTGACATACTCTCTATTTTGGATCCGGCTTTTATAGACTGTGCAAGTTGGGGAGCATCAAGTATAGCTGACTATGAGGGGGGATGCGCCTACTGCTTCTCTGATAGACAATTTCAGTTGAAATAATAGGGATTTTACATTTAGTGAATAATGACAGCAGTTTATTTATCTACTTATATGGCTCCCATCATCGTAGCATCAGTGTATCTGGAGGCACTAAATATGCAAGACGTAAATGTACTGAACAACTGGTAATTTGGCCAGTCAAATTCCAAGCAAATCAGTCTCTTCTGAAATCAGAGACTGAGACAGACAAATAATTTCTTAGGGTTCCCATATACTGCTACACATTCTGCCTATTTTGTGAGAAGTGCTTGTGTATATAAAGTATTTGAGAAAGCTGTGATAAATGTTATCATAAAGACCTTTCCTAGAGGAATTTCACAGAGGAATACCCATTTATATATATACACACGTGTTTAGATTTGATGGAAAAAATTATTGTGGATAAAATGAAGCACACTTGATGTAAACCATCAATCTGGTAATAGAAATATGTCTATCATTCCTAAAATAAGAGAAGCATTTCATTTTTGACCCAATTCAGGAAAGCATCCCTATTAGGGACTGCACATTCTTAAGTTCCAAATGTGACTTAAGCACATGCTTAAATGCTGTCCTGAATGAAGAACTTAGAGAAGAGTAGCATTTGGACTCTCAAATGAGCCCCAAAGTCACTGTTTGGTGTACATGAAATGATCTCTAAAGAATGAGGACTTCTTAGAATCTGTTGCTTTTAATCATAGTCTCAATGAAATAATGACTCTAGTGGTGCACTAGTGTGAAATTCCCACCATAACAGATGTGTGGACCTTCACGTAATGAAGAATAGAGAATTATATCTAAGGTTACCTGAACATTTAAGTTAGTCAAGTAATACAGTCCTAAATTCTTGCCCATCATGGAAACAAAAGGACCTGAAGACACGTACAGAAATCTATTGACATTCAACAAATCAGGCTTATTTTGTTAAAGAAAAATTATTTGCAGCCTCCGCAGTTTGTGTGTGTGGGGAACAGAGTCACCTCCCCCAAAGTGAAGTTAAATTCTAATTTAGCAAAAAATGTTTGTGTCATTGCGATTCCTTATGAGGCTTTCTTTCTAGTCCAGACAATGTCATCTGAAAGCTAACTAGACTGGGCCTTTACGCACATGAACGAGGGCTAATATGAAAGTTGGAGTAACCTCAGGAGGCAGATTGCCCCAGACACCTCTCTGATGCACAATTTCTCCCCTGCTTTTTCCATACTACTGCTGTAAATTACTATTTGCCTGCACAATGATGACCCACATATAAGCAGGTAGAGCCTTTTCCCTGCCACTCACTGCCTACCAGCTAGTAAGAGAGCAAGTAGTTCTCCTTGATCCTACAGGATAGGCCCAAGATCAGCGTAGTTCTTTTGTGGGTGAGAGAAAGAATGAGAGTTTTCTTAATCCGAGTGTGACTACAGCATAAATATTAGAATCTAGTCCTTAACTTCAAATTAAAAATATAACTATGGTTTTAAATGAGCTGAAAAAAAGAACAGAGTATTGTGTAAAGTGTATATATTGTACATCTTTTAAAAACAGAAAAAGACAAAAAACATCAATTGCAATTTTTATTCCAGTAGGAATAATATTTCCACCAAATAACAAACACAGTACAGAGCTTTCAGGATGCTAAATGATATAATAAAACATCTGTGCTTGTTCATTGTCAGATAAGTGAACTGAGATTAAAGCAGCTGTATAAAATCTTGACATTTTAAGGCATCATTAAAAGTTTTCCAGTCTAAACAAAGTACAAAATGAGTATATGTGGAATATAGAGGTGGTGGTATAAATAAAGGAAGACCTTTTTGAAATTATTTATGGCTTTCTATCTTTCACAATCAGGTGTTCATTCTATTCATGACATTGTCTTAGTAAACCTTGGATATTCATTAGATAAATTAGTAGGTTTTTTTTTAAATATTTTTCAAATTATGATTTGTGGTGGTCAACATTCCATACTAGTTAAAGCATGTGAAAGGATTTAACTCTTTCAGTGACCTGGGCTTGTGTGTGAGAAAAGTTATACCCTACTGTTGCACAGATCAAGTTGTACCTAACATCTATTAATTTTCCAGTCATTTGAATGGCCAATCCGTTGACAACTGCTGCTCACATGCAGGACCCAAACTAAGAGCAGAAAAGCTGAGGTCTTAAAATGATACATTTTGTGTCCTTCAGAAGAAGCTGCAAAACTGTCAGCTCCCCCCCCACCCATAGTGCAACAGTTCTTTTTTCATGCATTATTTCAGCCATAACACAAAGTACAGTATCGCCTGTTGATACCCTGGTACATCCACTGATTAACTTAATAGGTCAATCATAAATACTCCACTCAGTTATTAAATATTCATTGAAGAACCAACATGCTATTGCTCATTATTGTTTAATTAGACCAAAGAGAATCCACTTCCCATTAATAAGGGTGATTTAATCTTACTTAGTAGAAATAATTTTTTTTTTTTTTTTTTTTTTTTTTTAAAGAAAGGCCAACTTGCTATTCTGGGTTTTTACAGTGTGAAGAAAAGTCAGGAACAACTTACTATCCTGGGTGGATAACTCATTAAGTGAGAAAATATAACAATTATAAATATCTTTCTGTACCAGAAAATTAAAAATGCTCATAATAAATGAGATTAGATTTAGAACAAGAACTAATAAATTTAAGAATATTGTGACAAAGTTCCTCCTCTATCTTGGTGGGGCCTGCGCTTATTGGTGGATTTTCTTGCCTCAGAGATTCACCATGTGGGTTGGGGAACAGCCCAGAGACCTTCCTCTCTGGAAGACCCCACATCCAGGTCAATTGGGAGGTTTGGGGGGAACTCAGGCCCACCCTCTACACTGGGTTCCAGCCTAGGGCCCTATGGACTGCAGCTGTCTATAGTGCCTCCTGTAACAGCTGCATGATAACTACAACTCCCTAGGCTACTTCCCCATGGCCTCCTCCAAACACCTTCCTTCTTCTCACCACAGGACCTTCCTCCTGGTGTCTAACAACACTTGTGCTCCTCAGTCCTCCAGCAGCACACTCTTTGCTCCCAGCTCCTCACACTCTCACCATAAACTGAAGTGAGCTCCTTTTAAAACCCAGGTGCCCTGATTAGCCTGCCTTAATTGATTCTAGCAGCTTCTCCTTAATTGGCTCCAGGTGTCCTAATTAGCCTGCCTGCCTTGACTGGTTCTAGAAGGTTCCTGATTACTCTAATGCAGCCCCTTCTCTGGTCACTCAGGGAACAGAAAACTACTCATTCAGTGACCAGTATATTTGCCCTCTACCAGACTCCTGTACCCCACTGGTCTGGGTCTGTCACAATAGTAACACAGGATGTGGTGTTAATAGTGAGAGGGTCCTTGGTTCTTAGGAACATGTTGTTAGGATTGTTAATAGACTCATATTATTTCACACAGATAACATTTAATTAGGCTTATTGTCCAATACCCTCTATTCTTGGTCGTTACTGTGGCCAAAGTGTATGTAGTTTAGTCTAAATGATGAGGTGCATTGAGAGAGGGGAAAAGAATATTAGGAACAGGAGAAAAAAATTGTTTAAGTAAAACCTAGAGCCAGTCTCATTTTATAAATGTAAGGTTGTTACTATTATATTTGCCTCCATTTCAATGTGAAAGGCCAAATTCTGCCCTCATATGCAAGCTAATGGCTTCTAATGACTTATTTGGGAGAGACAAGGCAGATGAGGTAATATCTTTTACTGGTTCAACTTCTGTTGGTGAAAGAGACAAGCTTACAAACTCCACAAAGCTCTTCAGGTCTGCCAATATGGGGGTCTCGCATATGCATCTGAGATCAGAATTGATATGGGAAGATTGTTTGTTTATGGATCCTAGAACAATACTGGAAAGGTTCTCTCACTATGTCTTCTAAACAGAACCAATAGGTAGGGCTCTCTGAACAAAATATTTCTCAGTAGCCTTGGTGTTAAATGTCTGCAAGTATTTACTGATAACCTATCTGAAGAAAGCCCCAAGGAACTGATGATAAGCCCTTGCTTCCTAATGCTGTCTTCACCGGGTTTTACACTAATAATGTATGCTGTTCTATAGTATTTACTATTTAATTGTGGCTTCATCTGAAGAAGGACTGGCATCACACTCCTCCTGTTTGGATATATGGATCTCTAATTGCACTTTGTTCTATGGATTGGATGTGATTCTTTGACACCTTTGATTCTAAGTAGTGTGTTCCTTTTGCACGTGTCTGTAAGTGTACCTGAAGTAGACAACTCCTCAACCCACATACAAGCTACACCATTTAAGTGAGCTAGAATGGATGAGAGAGTCTTTTGGACCCAATTTGGAGTTTACTCGATGGGAGAAGCCCTCTATATTCTAACTGTGAAATATTAGGTCAATTGAAGGTCTATTGCCATGACTGTGCTTCTCTGTACCTGAATATTTTGTTAGACCCTGATTCCTGTACACTGGGATAACATCTCTCAATTGTAGGTCTACCCTCAAGACCTCAACTTCCTGAAGTTACATTTCATTGGGAATAGCTCCAATTACAGTTTTATTTCACTTCCTCCAGAAAGTCTGAAGTAGAGATTAAGTGTAATCAGCTCCATGTACTTTTATTTTTTTAATAGCAACTCTGCCGAGACATTAAAAACACCAAACTAAAGTAAATGAATGCCGGAAGAGTAATTACGAATTCAATAAGTATTCTTTGCCTGAAGATCAACAGCTTGTACATTGATAGAGCTGAATTATATGGCAACAGATGTTGGAATGATTTAAGGTGACAAAAAAACCCTGAAATGTATGAAAAGACTGATATCCTGAATAAATCATTTCTCTGTGTAACAGCATTATGTTTGATTGAAAATGAAACAAAAACATAATGTACATTTTATAATATACATCATTAATTATAAAAAGTGCTAAGATTTTTCATTTATTGCTGATAGGTGGTGATTGTACACTTCTACACGTTAGAAAAAGTAACTGAGGCCTGACACTCCGCATCCTTATCTCCCACTGAACTCAGTAGTGATGTTCATCACCTGCAGGATTAGGCACTCATTTCTGTTGTACTTAACTGTGGCCAGATTTATCCAAGAGTGATAAATGGTGCAAACCTTGCAGAACTCACAAGTAATTAAGCTCTGTAATGGGCATTCTTCAGTGCCATTACAGAATATTTCTTCATAATAATGATACGAGATATATTTTATTTTGCATTTTTATGTGAGTCTTTATCTTTGAATCCCCACATGTACTACTCTACTACCCACAACCCTCCTTTTTCCTCATATGCTTCCCATAAGATCTTCATGACCCTCCCCACTCTTTTTCTACCAATTATTTTTTAGGAGAAGGCTCATTGTCTTCTACCTCCTCTTACTTCACCTTCTGGAATTATCAGTAATGTCCAGCTGGCCATCTTATTCCTAAATCTTCTATGGGAAGCATTTTTGTGGTATGAGTAGTCATTGTCTCTGGGGGAGATTGAATGGGGTTTGTTTTGGTCAAATGGGAACCAGAGGTACCCCAACCCTTATCTTAACTTTTAAGGACCCTCAAAGGTTTGGTTTCGGTTCTAAAAAGGAGCAAAATTATAAGAACAGAATTTATATTTTGTCTAAACTGCTAAATATCTAATATTGACATTAGAAATGGCAGTTGTTGGCAGTCTCAAGAGGCTAGCAGTGGATTATGATGACATAGAGATTGTTAGGTTCTCACTCATAGGCCTTGTCTACAATCAGTGTAGCTCTCCAGTGAACCTAACTCAATGTAGCTATCTTGACTGTAGTTAGGTCAAATCAGCCCATCCACACAGCATATGCAAATATATATTTATGCATATATTTGTTTAGTAGATTTGCCATTAAGATCCTCTACCACACTAGTGCTCTGCTCAGTCATGTTGGCAACAATACATTCTGAATATGTACCCCAGATTTCCCGCTCCATTGCAAGCCAGAAGGGTATTGTTGCCAATTTTACATAGACTTCTGGGAGACTTTGCAGATGCCCATAGGAATTGTGAACAGCAGAGATTAACTCTCAAAATCTACCCCTGGAAAGTCCTCTGATCCCTGAAGGGAGTTATCCCATAATTGCTCCTAGATCCAGAGAGCAGAGATATACTGGCAGGTAGTTTGTGGAAAGCTTGCATTACCATTGTGTATGCCATACTTCTTCTGAAGATACAAAGAAGATTTCAGTCTTGACAGTTTTGTGTCTTTCACACTCTAGTTGACCCTTAGGTTAAATGAATTTTTAAAAATTTCTAAATTTAAGAAACTTAAAAAAATACCTGTGTATTAGTGGACACCTAGAACTGGTAGAAATGGTGCTTTTTCCATGCAGATTTGATTTCTGTCCTTTGCTTCCTATATCCCAGTGGGAATAAACTGATCATCACACTGCTTGGAGCAGACTCTTTTAGAAATAATAGAATTTGTTTCATTGAATTTGATCAGTAACTTTGGGTAAAGTTCTCTCTCTCAATTTTGAAAGGATGAGTCATACTTTGACTTTCAGAATGTAGCTGACTTTTTAATGAGGAAGAGTAAGCAGAAACTGTTCTAATTACTTGCAGTGTTGGATGAAATCAAATTTAATAAATTTTCAAGTCATCCAGATCACCTTCAATATTATATTTATTGTAACCTGAAGCTACTAGAATATTTGTCAGGTATAATATTCTGCTGCAAGCATTTTTGATCTGTTGCATGGCTTAATTGAAATGCTAACTCTTAGTTTTCCAACATCATAAAATCTATGTAGAATACTGAAATGACTTCTAGGAATAAGGAAGGGTTGGATTCCAGAAGGGTGTTTATTCCTTTCTTGGGCAAGAGGTAAGTGGAGGATATGTTCTACTTAAGATTTAGTCTCAATGGTCCAAGTCCCTGATTCTTACACCTTGGGCAGTGCACAGTCGACAAGATGTTCACAGACACTGCAACTGACATTTCCTTGGACACCCATGGGTGTCTATGGACTCCATACACATCTGTCCAACTCCTCCCCAGAGAGTGGAGTCCACAGTATGAGTTCTCAATTTTCCCCTCCCAATCACTTGATTGCAAGTGAAATTAGGAAAGCCATGATCCCACATAGAATCTCCCCAGTGCTAGCCGTGCAGTGTGTTTTCCTGGAAGAATGGACCTTGATGGCACTGTGCAGCTCAGAGTGATATTCCATTAGGCTGCTGTCAGCCAGGAAATGAAGAAGGAGCCCATCAGGATAAAAAAAATGCCCTTCTACCAAGTTCTGACCAGCAATGTATTTTTGTATTTTGGTCTAGAATCCCTTGTCCCCACACATTTTCCTCTTCATCTTTGGCGACTCTACAAGGAACAGGTGTCTGCCATGCTAAGGCAACATAATACCTGAAGCCTTTGCACAGGGGGAGAGATATGAGGGCTTGTTGGACAGTTGTTTGGAAGGCGGAGTCTCGTTTACCTGTCTTTTACTGCCACCAGTCCTTCCTCAGTCTCTTCATACCCTTCATGGCCACTTATGTACTGTCTGGATTGTATGACCCAATGGATTTCCACCCTCTTTATCAGTGATGATACCACAAAACTGTCATCCTGACCAATGCTGCTTGAAAATAAAAATATATTTTTTATTGGAGGGGAGGGGAGAGAGTGGGAAATGAGCAGAAAGTATACCATCATGTTTCTTTCCATGTTTTAACATTGTAGGAGAGAGTAAAAGCAGGCCACAGCTCAGACCTACAGAGCTATTTATCAAGTCCAACCAGATTATTGGTCTCTCTGAGCTGGTTGGGGAATTCTTTGCCCCACACCTAAAATGTAAATCTTCTGTTTTATAACATTCTAAGGCTGTTAAAGTCACCTGATCGGGTTCAGTATGGTTTCCATTGGCATACACAAGTGGTTCTTAGTCTCTGGATTTCTCTCTGGATTGGGTAAATGGGCTGTTTTCTCCTTGGCTTGTCTGAAATGTAATACTAATAGTCCTCCTTTAATTCAGTTAAAAACCACTCTTTCTTACAAAGTTTCAAGTGGCTGCTGTTAACTGGTCATGTAGTTTGAAGGCACTTGTTATTCTCATTTAAGTATTTAACTCAATTTATTTAATGTGTGTGGTAGTAATAAATCCTCATATTTTATACTTTTGCCTCTGCATTAAACAGGACTACATTAACATTTTTATGCTCTAATTTAGTTTGCTGGGAATCTCATGCAGTTTCAAACTTCTTGCAGCAAATTATCCTTTAAATTGAAGCATACAACACTGCCACCACAACAGTGAAGGTAGCCATGTCATATTGAGCAAGAGATTGGTATAATCCAGGCATATTTAATCCACCCTTCAGACCTACTGGATGGTAAAGGTTAATAAGTATAGGAATAATGAAACATGAATTTACATTAAAACAAAATAGGAAGCAATCAAGGGTGGAAAAAGTGGGATTTAGACATCCTGTATTGACCTCCGTGCTTCTGAAGTTTGGATCCTACACTGAGTGGTAAGGGAGAGAGGCTGGAACTTTATAACGACTCAGGCCACTCCCCCTGTCAGCTTAGTACCGATTCTTCAGATAGGTAGCATTTCTTCCAATCCCCAACTTCATACCTTAGGAAAATGCAGTTCCCGGCATCCCTTGCTATAAGGGCTACAATTCCTAGTTTCCCATGTGAGAGACTGGTATGCAAAATTGGTACTGGTTTCCAACACTTCCTTCTTTATCTCATGGAGGAATGAGAGGCTGTGTGCCATTACACCTCAGAAAGGCTCTCTTCCCTCCCTAGTTGCCCCAACAATCTCCCCATAACAGCAATAATATAAGGACTCCAAAAGCCTCTGTGTAATTGTTTGTGTGAATAACACTCTTGATATCCTGCAACATTATGCAATAATTTAAACTTGAAAGGTAAAATCCCCAGAATGCAATATTCTAAATAAAATTTTGTTAAAGGCAAAAGATGATGAATCCCCAGATTTTAAGTGAGTCCCTCCAAGCATCTTTTTTTTTTTTTTAAATGTATACCATTCAGATAATTAGTGTAATACAAAAGGAACGACATAGCAGGCACTGAAGCATTTGAGACTTTGTGTGAGAATATAAGGAACCACATCCTGCACTTCTTATTTTAGGTATCCAATTATATTACAATAGGGAATGACTATTTAAACACAGTGTTTGAGTAAGAGCCTAAAAATCATTAGGAGTTTGCTTATCCAATAAAAAGGGATTCTAACTGTTCAAAGTTTGTGAATAATGATTGAATTTCAAGTAATAGTAAACCCCTATACTGGGTTTGAAAAAAAATGCCATGGGATAATATTTACATAATCATACTGTATCTGAGCTGTAAATAAATCTAGAACTTCAGTTTCCTACACCTTCTACTCAAGAGTTTATGGAATTGAAATGGAAATAAAGTAGGCAGGGATGAAAGTAACATAACGGACTTATCGGTACAGTGGGCGGCTGGGGTCCTGGACAAGGTGGGGAGGAGAGGGTGGCTCTGGGCCTGGAAGGGGTGGGGTCTCAGGCAGAACAAACGTAGAAGGGGTCTTGCCCCACTAGCCAGTTGGAAGACTTGTCTGTTAGATACCTGATAGTGTGTGGGGAGGGGCAGAAAAAGCCTTGTGCTTCTTAGGCTTTAGGAGGAGCCAGGCAGCATGGCCTTATTTGATTTGTGTTGAACTGTTTTGGTTTTGGAAAACAAATCCATTCTGAAGAAAGGGATTGAAATTCTCCTTGTGCTGGGAGCTTTATTTGACACACTGTCTGGTGCCTTGGCCTACTAGCTTACACCCTACTATTTCTTGTAGTGTTATTTATTTTAAATCTTGCAAGACTTAGTCTGCTAAGATACAATATTTCATATAGTGCCAGGTTCTGCTCCCCTGACTCATGGTGAGTAATTTCTTATTCTTCAACCAGACCTATTGATTCCAATTGTGTGATTAAGGTACTCAGTGTGGGTAAGGATGGCAAAATCTGGCCCTTGCAGAAATAACCCGTCAATCGGTTGGATTTAAGTTGACTCCTGTGAAACTTCTCATTTGATTAATTCCCCTTCTTTCAGTTGTTCACTCCAGCCACAAAGGCAAACTTCAGAAATAAAGGAACCACATTGTTAATAGTATTAAAGTGAAATGAACCAACAACACAGAGAGAGTCATGACATGGCAAAAGGCTGTGAGCAGATGTGCGCCAGGCTTTGCAGACAGCTTTTAATGAGTCTTCTGAACAAATTTAGCTTCAGCATTAGCTAATACTTCATCTGCAAACTTGAATATATTACTGTCCAAGTCATCTGCACCAGCAGCTGTAGGAATGTTTTTGTATTGCATGGATTATTTCCTTAAATTAGGCAGACTTTAAAATAAAATAGAGGAGAACCATCCTCTGAATCAGTCATCCTACAAATAAATTTCCAGTTACCAATATATTCTCCATGAAGCTTCAAACTCTCTCAACAAAATAATTGCTAAAGGCATTGGCTATAACCTGTCAAATTGTATATAATGTGTATTGGACTTCAAAAAAGGTTATTTGATCTTAACTCTGGGTATGCCAGGGGCATAATCTTTTTGATCCGTGGATAAACGTAACTTCATGGTTTGTTGGTAAGGTATTGAAGTGAGACTCATATGGATATAGTTTATGATTTTGCTACGGACTTCCTGTGATGCTTTGGACAAGACTCTAAGAGCTGAGCATTGTAGCCTGATCCAGTGAATCATTTAAGTATGTGCTTACCTTTAACCATGGGGCTAAGCTCTGTGACATCAGTGAGACTAGTCGCATGCTTACAGTTAAGTTTATGATTAAGGGCCATCTTTTCAAATGATCTCAGCATCCAGCATCCCCTCCCCCATTATTGTCAGCAGTAGCTTCTGGAAGAAGAGAACTTTACAAATATGTCTGCATTCTTTTGAAAATGTGATCCACTAGCTAGTACTTTGCTAAATTGGTCCTTAATGTTTATGCACCTCAGTTCCCCATCTGTAAAGCAGACATAATACTACTTCCTTTCCCTCCTCTTTGTTTGTCTCATCTATTTTAGATTTTCACTTTTGCAGGGATGCAGGGACAGAGGGGAAACTGTATTTTACTGTATGTATTGTGATAAAGTTCCTCCTCTATCTTGGTGGGTCCTGCACTTATTGGCAGATTTTCTTGCCTCAGAGATTCACCATGTGGGTTGGGAGAACAGCCCAGAGACCTTCCCCTCTAGAAGAACCCACAGTCCAGGTCAATTGGGAGGTTTGGGGGGAACCCAGGCCCACCCTCTACTCCAGGTTCCAGCCCAGTACCCTGTGGACTGCAGCTGTCTATAGTGCCTCCTGTAACAGCTGCAGGACAGCTACAACTCCCTGGGCTACTTCCCCATGACCTCCTCCAAACACCTTCCTTATTCTCACCACAGGACCTTCCTCCTGATGTCTGATAATGCTTGTACTCCTCAGTCTTTCAGCAGCATACCTTCTCAGCTCCTTGCACCTCTTGCTCCCGGCTCCTCACACTCTCACCACAAACTGAGGTGAGCTCCTTTTAAAACCCAGGTGCCCTGATTAGCCTGCCTTAATTGATTCTAGCAGCTTCTTCTTAATTGGCTCCAGGTGTCCTAATTAGCCTGCCTGCCTTAACTGGTTCTAGCAGGTTCCTGATTACTCTAGTGCAGCCCCTGCTCTGGTCACTCAGAGAACAGAAACCCTGTCTGACCTGGGAATCATAGATCACTCTCCTGTAGCCCTCTACCCTCCTCCTCCTCCTCTGCTACCTGCTTGCTGGCTGGCTGCTAGACCCACCCACACCCTTGGGTGCTACTGCTCCAGCCCCTTGGGGGGGCCTACTGGCCCACTCCCCAGAGGAGGGGAGGGAGAGACCCCAACCATTGCTCCTGCTGCTGAGGATGCCACCACCATCTCCACCTGAGAAGGGTCCTTCCTGCTGGCCACCAGACTGCTGCCTGGAGCTGCTGCGTTAGCTGCTGGAAAGCTGCTGGAGCCCTGAGGAGAAGAAGAGGACCATCTGCCAGTGGGGGAGCGGGTAGGAATTCTACAGACCACCGTGGAGGGGGCCCTCCCGGACTGAGTAACTTTCAAACTGTGCTCTTGTGGTGGGGATCTAGATTGTGTTTGTGGAGACACAGGGGGTGTGGCGTGGAGCCTGCCCCCTGGTCCATCTGTGTCCCCCCCTCCCACCACCCCTACTGACTACTCACCATCTGCCTTGGGCTCCTGCCTCTGGGACTCAGCTGCTCCCCAAGGCTTGCCACGCCCTGTTGCCACCATTGGGCCTGATACAGCAGCCAGCTTACAAGGACTTTCTTTTTTTGTTGCAAGCGCACGTGGGTGCACGTGCCCCCCCTTTTTTGGACTGACCCCATCCCCCCTACAGCAAGCCCCCAGCTTTGCCCCTGTTGCCTACCCGTTTGCCCCTTACTGCCTTTTGCCCCTCCCCCTTACCCCAGCCCCTCGCTAGCTCCAGTTTGTTTGCCTGCCCCGCCCTTTCCCTCTGCAGCCTTTGTTTGACCTGTCCCAGCCTCTGAAACTAGCCCCGTGGTTCCTCTGCCCCATTTCCCACCTGGTTGCTCCCTTCCCCCTGCGGTCCCCTTGCCCTGATTAGCCCCTCCCCTCGTGCGCCCATGTCTCCTCCTATGCGCTTGTGCCCCTCCCCGTTTTAGTTTTGATTCTGTCTCACTGCACCCCCCAATGCTGTTATCTCCTCCCTTCCTTGGTGCAACAAGAGGAGCCGGAAACCTTCCCTGAGTCGGTGACTGACCCCTAGCCCTTGATAGCCCCCCCCTCCACCCCTCCCCCTTTTTTGGCGCCCTCCTCCCCTGCCTACAGCATAGCGGGAAGGAGNACTGACCCCTAGCCCTTGATAGCCCCCCCATCCACCCCCCACTTTTTTTTTGGCGCCCTCCTCCCCTGCCTACAGCCTAGCGGGAAGGAGTGGTCGACCTGCTTCCCCCTTCCCTACCCCCCCCCTCCAGAGTTTGCTCTCACGCCGTCCTCATTATGGCAGGGGACGAGGAGAGTGAGACCCCTCGGGCAGACCCTGCTGCCCCTCCTCCACCCGCACCACCATCATCCCCCCTAGCCTCTACCTCAACCGCCGCTGCCGAGCCACTTGCTACCACCCCTGCTGCAGTGCCGGCAGCGGCGGGTAACGAGGTGACCTCCGCTGCTGCCACGTCCCTCGCCCCCTCTGACTCTGGGGGAGTCCCCCCAGCCGGCAGGAAGGGCCAGGGCACGAAAAAGGGTAAAGGCCCCACTAAAAAAGCCAGACCCTCCATGGCAGGGGGTGCCCCCACTGCCGCGGCCCCGCAACAAGCTGCGGCATCCCTCCCTGCTGTTCCCTCCACCAGCTCTGTGGGTGTCCCACCCCCAGCTCCCAGGGCATACGCCCAGGTGGCGGCAGCCCCCCGCCTGCCGCTACGTCATCTTCCCCCATCCACCACCTCTGCTACCATCTATAGCGGCCGAGGCCCCTTCCCCATCTTGACCAGGAAGCATGGTGTCTGTTGCCTCCTGGTACCCGCCTCGCCCCATGTGGAGACCTACGTGCGGGCGTTGGCGAGGGTGGTGGGGCCCACGGCCATTGTGGCGGCCTCCAAGATGTACGGAAAGGTCGTCTTCTTCCTAGCATCGGAGGCCGCTGCCCAAGAGGCAGTGGAGAAGGGTCTGGCGGTGGGGGGTGTGTATGTCCCCCTGGAGCCACTAGAAGACCTGGGCGCCTGTCTGGTCCTGACTTCTGTCACTCCCTTCCTTCCAAATGCCGCCCTGTTACCCGCCCTCTCTACCCTGGGGAGGCCGATCTCTGTGGTCCTCTCCCATTGGGCTGCAAAGACCCCGCCCTCCGTCACGTCCTCTCGTTCCGCCGGCAGGTACAGTTACAACTGCTGCCGGCGGCACGTGATGGTGAGGCGCTCGAGGGGTCCTTCTTGGTCCCCTACCAGGGGGCCCGCTACCGGGTGCATTATTCAACGGGGGAGGCCCGATGCTACCTCTGCCGGGTGATGGGACACGTCCGGAGGGACTGCCCTTTGGCACGGCACGGAAGGAACATCCGGCACCCCTGAGTCCCGGCAGGGTGCCGGCCCCGTCATCGCCGGCGCCCCTAGCTGCCCGGCACCTGAAGCCACACCTCCTCCTTTCTGGCCCACCAATGCTCCCGCTTGGGCCCAAGGGGTATCTCCCCCAGTGCGCCTAGACGAGCGAGAGGGCCCCGCCTCTGCCGCCTGCGATCTGGCGGAGCCTGTGGAGGAGGGTGAGGTAGGGATATCGCCGGGCATAGAAGAGGGCATGCCCCAGAGAGAATCCTCCCTCCTACATGCTGCCCCACCATTGCCTCCCCGAGTCCCTAAGCCTTCGTTCTTGCTCCCTGACCCAACTCCTGTTAGCTAGCCCCCGGATGATGCCATGGAGGGCTGGCCCTTAGTACAGGGGAAGCGAGGCAAGCGGAAGGCTCGAGCTCCGCTCCTTCCATCTGATGCGGTAGCCCCCTGGAAGACCAGGAAGGGGGGAACCGATGCTGAGCCTTCCGCTTTGCCCCCGGGTGGGTTTTGTCCACCATTGCCGGCTAGGGAAGACGTGGCAGCATTGGAGGAAATCACTACCCCTTCTCCAGTGTCCCTTCCTATGGAAACCCCTGATGGAACCCCTCTCGCCCCCTTACAATCTGAAGCCCCTGCACGCACCAAGGCGAGCGTCGCTTCGGGTGTAGGAGGGGAGAGCCCTGGGGTGGTGGAAGGTGATCTCCCTTCCATTTATGAGGAGATCGAGGCCCTGGGTCTGACCCCAGTTACCCAGGGGGAGGACGACCCTCTGCCAGCGGGCCTCGATCTGAGCGACCTCGCCTCAGCCCCCCTCTCCCCGTATTCCGTCCCCTTACCCACTGCTTCCACTCCCGCCTCCAAGGAGCCCCTGGACTCTTCCACCATCCCAGCTGCGGATGGCACCCCGCTAGCGGCTGCCGAACCTCTTGAGGCGACGGCCAGTGCCACGCAACCGGGACCAGAGTCGCTAGGGGACTCCCTCATGGCTGAGGGACAGCTGACCTCCCTTCCGGGTGGGGGCCCCATCGTTGATTCTCCAGCTACGGATGCCGTGGCCTTACCATCTGCCTTGGAGCACGAGTCTGGCATCGCCGAGGGCCCACCTCCCTCCCTGCAAATCCCTGAGCCCCTTTGTGAGGTGCCAACCCCCCCCACCCAGTGGCCTGGCTGCTGGGGCCCTCGATCCCACTATCGTCCCTTCCCCTGTCCCTATTCCTGACTCTGACCCTGCCCCTGTCACTGACCCCGTCCTTGTCCCCTCCACTTCCCATGATGCTATTGCCGCCCCTGGGGCCGTCTCCTTCAATATCCCAGAGGATGACCCCCAAGGAGCGGCCTTTGTTTTTCCCTGTCCCGACCCACCAGGGGCTGCTGTTTTCCCTCCGTCGCCCCCCATTGAGCCAGGGTCTGAAGCAGGCCACGTGGTGCCAGCCCATCGGATGCCACGTCGAGGGTCTGCCCCTTGCTTGCCCGTCTCGGTGGGCCACGGGGCTGTGACAGGGGCCCCGCTGGGGGATAGCCATAGATCAATAACCCCACCCCCCCATACACTGAGAGAGGAGCTACGGGACTTCCTTGAGGACGACCGTGGCTCCCGCAACAAGGTACAGCTTGCACTCCAGCGATGGGGGGATTTCCATCAGATCCTCCGGGTCGCGAGGGCCCTCATGGGGGAGGGTAAGAGGACCGGGAGGCAGGCCGCCGCGGCCTACCAACGGGTCCGCCTCTTCTGTGACTCCTTAATCGCTTATGGGGTAGGTCATGGATTGTTGCGCGGCCCGAGGGAGGCCGTGGGTGTCTCTGCTAGCGAGGATCCCCCCCAGCCCTCCTCATGGCACCGATCATCTTTGCAACATTAAACACCCGGGGCTGTAGGATGGGTCTCCGCAGGAGCCAGGTGCTCTCCTTCCTTCAGGAGGGGGGGTACTCTGTGATTTTTCCTGCAGGAGACCCATACGGATCCGGCCACTGAAGCTAGCTGGCGGCTGGAATGGGGGGACAGGGTCTATTTTAGCCACCTCACAGTTCGTACGGCTGGAGTGGTGACCCTGTTCTCCCCTGACTTATGGCCCGAGGTGTTGGGGGTCACCGAGGCTGTGCCAGGCCGTCTGCTGCACCTCCGGGTCCGCATGGAGGGGCTTGTAGTTAATCTCGTCAACGTTTACGCCCCAACATTGGGCCTGGAGAGGTTGTGTTTTTATCAGCAGGCATCCGCCTTCCTCGGCACCTTGGATCCTCGCGAGTGCCTGATCCTGGGCGGGGACTTTAATGCCACCCTTGAGGAACGGGACTGCTCGGGGACCGAGCAGCACCAGGCCGCCGCGGACGTCCTCCGGGAGATCGTCGAACATCACTCCCTGGTGGACATCTGGCGCGACCACCACCTGGATGACGTTTCGACATTCACTTTTGTCCGGGTGGAAGTCCATCGGTCGTACCACTCCCGGTTGGACCGCATCTATATGTCACGCTTCCATCTTTCTCGGGCCCACTCCTCCAGTGTCCGGCTGGCCCCTTTTTCAGATCACCATCTAGCCACCGTGACAGCCTCTCTCTGCGCGGAGAGGCCGGGGCCGGCCTATTGACACTTTAATAATAGCTTGTTGGAGGATGTGGGCTTCGTGGCGTCCTTCCGGGAGTTCTGGCTAGCCTGGTGAGGGCAGCGGCGTGCCTTTCCCTCGGCGCGACGGTGGTGGGACCTGGGGAAGGTGCGCGCCCGGCTCTTCTGCCGTGATTACACCCAGGGCGCCAGCCGACGGAGGGATGCAGCGATAGGGCAGTTGGAACGGGAGGTCTTAGAGCTGGAGAGGCATCTGGCCGCCAGCCCCGGTGATCCATCCCTCTGCGGAGCGTGCCAGGAGAAGCGGGAAGAGCTGCGGACCCTCGAGGACCATTGGGCCCGAGGTGCCTTTGTTCGATCCCACATCCGCCTCCTTCGGGAGATGGATCGCGGTTCCTGCTTCTTCTACGCTCTGGAGAAAAAGAGGGGGCCAAAAAGCACGTCACCTGCCTTCTAGCAGAGTACGGCACCCCCCTCACAGATCCGGCGGAAATGTGCGGGAGGGCCAGGGCCTTCTACGCAGGCCTTTTCTCCCCGGATCCGACCGATCCTAACGCTTGCAGAATGCTCTGGGATGAACTCCCGACGGTCAGCGCGGGCGACCGAGACCGGCTGGAGCTGCCTCTCACTCTGGCCGAGTTCTCGGAAGCCCTCCGCCGCATGCCCACCAATAAATCTCTGGGCATGGACGGGCTGACCGTGGAATTCTACCGCGTGTTTTGGGACGTCCTCGGCCCGGACCTTGTCACCGTCTGGGCCGAGTCCTTGCAGGGCGGGGCCCTCCCTCTTTCGTGCAGGCGAGCCTTGCTGACCTTATTGCCGAAGAAGGGGGACCTCCGCGATTTATGGAATTGGCGTCCCATCTCGCTCCTCAGCACGGACTATAAAATCGTTGCGAAGGCCATCTCGCTACGGCTAGGGTCCGTGTTGGTGGACGTGATCCACCCAGGCCAGACCTACACCATCCCGGGCCGCACTATCTTCGACAACTTGTATCTGGTCCGGGACCTCTTGGAACTCGGGTGTAGGGATGGTCTGTCGTTCGCCCTCCTGTCCCTGGATCAGGAGAACGCATTCGACAGGGTATCTCCTGGGCACTCTGCGAGCGTTTGGCTTCGGGCCCCAGTTTGTGGGTTTTCTCCAGGTGCTGTACGCCTCCGCAGAGTGTTTGGTCAGGCTCAACTGGACCCTGACCGAACCGGTCAGCTTCGGGCGAGGAGTACGTCAAGGGTGCCCCCTTTTGGGCCAGCTGTATGCTCTGGCGATCGAGCCCTTCCTCTGTCTCCTCCATAGGAGGTTGGCAGGGTTGGTGCTGCGGGAGCCGGAGCTGCGGCTGGTCCTGTCGGCATACGCCGACGACGTGCTCCTCGTGGTCCAGGACCCGGGCGACTTGGTGCGGGTGGAGGCTTGCCAGACCATCTATTCGGTGGCCTCCTCCGCCCGGGTTAACTGGGTCAAGAGCTCTGGCCTGGTGGTAGGGGACGGGTGGCAGGCCAGCTCCCTCCCACCCGCGCTTCAGGCCATCCGGTGGAGCACGGGTCCGCTGCTCTATCTCGGCGTTTACCTTTCTGCCACACATCTGTCTCCACCGGAGAACTGGCTAGGTTTAGAGGGCAGGGTGTCGGAGCAGCTCCAGAAATGGACAGGACTACTCCTGTGTCTCTCCCTTCGAGGGAGAGCACTGGTGCTCAATCAACTAGTCCTGTCCATGCTCTGGTACCGGCTTAACACCCTGGTCCCAGCCCCGGGCTTCCTGACCACCCTCCGGACGTTGATTCTGGAGTTCTTTTGGTCAGGACTGCACTGGGTCTCTGCGGGGGTTCTCCATCTACCCCTGGAGGAGGGAGGGCAGGGCCTGAAGTGTCTGCACGCTCAGGTCCACGTCTTCCGCCTCCAGGCCCTGCAGAGGCTCCATTATGGTGCAGGTAGTCCGGCATGGAGCGTATTGGCACACGCCTTCCTGCGCCGCTTCCGAGGGCTCCGATATGACCGGCAGCTCCTTTGTCTCCATCCGAGAGGTCTTCCGCGAGGCCTCTCCGAGCTGCCGGTCTTCTACCAGGACCTCCTCCGGACCTGGAAACTGTTTTCAGTGATCAGGCCCGTGGTGGCCACCGTGGGGGCAGATCTCCTCGCGGAGCCTCTGGTACACAACCCCCAGCTTCGTGTGCAGGTGGCGGAGTCCCCTATGGTGCGCTAGAGGTTGGTCCTAGCAGAAGTCACCAAAGTCGGAGACCTCCTGGACTACGACCGAGGAGACTGGCTGGATCCCCTGACGCTCGCTCAGCGAATGGGGATCTCCAGACCTTGTACTCCCCGGCACGTACTTCAGGCGGTGAGGGCCGCTTTGCCGCCCGCTGCTCGGGACTATCTCGACCGGGTCCTGCGAGAGGGGACACCCCGCTCACCCTCCACTCCGAGCCCTCCAGACTTTTTCATCGGCCCCTGCCCCATGGACCCAACCAGCCCCCTCCCCGTCCATTCGCCATGAGCTGGCTGCACCATCTGCAGCCGGTTCTGTTCCGGACCGCGCCAAGGAAACATCTATACACGCTCGTGCTCCATGTTCTTCATGTCCTCACCCTCGCGTCCCGCCCCGATACGAAGTGGTGGGACCTTCTGCCACCTCTGGAGGGTGAGGAGCCCCGGTGGGCCAGCCTTTATTCTGCTCTGATCCCGAAGCCCACCAAGGACATCAGTTGGCGGCTCCTTCACGGAGCCATGAGCACGGGCGTGTACTTGGCGCGGTTTACCCCATCCCAGACACCTGCCCCTTTTGCGGCGTGAGAGAGACCCTGGCGTATGTTTACCTGGAGTGCGCCAGGCTGCAGCCCCTATTCCGGCTCCTCACAGATGTTTTAAGATTTTCGTTGCACTTTTCTCCTCATCTTTTTATTTATGCACTCCCTATCAGTCGCCCCACAAAGTCGCGGGACCTCCTGGTCAACCTCCTTCTGGCCCTAGCGAAACTGGCCATCTATTAAACCAGAGTAAGGAGGTTGGCCGATGGTGTTTCCTGTGACTGTAGGGCATATTTCAGGTCCTCCATTCTTTCACGTATCTGGGCAGAGTTCCTTTTGGGCCGCGTCCACTGGCTCCCTTGACGCCTTCGAGGAGCAGTGGGCGCTGTCCAGAGTTCTCTGCTCGGTGTCCCTGTCTGGTTCGCTTCGTTTGACCCTTTGACCTCACTCCTGTTCCTGTTCTTTTATTAGTTGTCCCCCGTAATTTTTTGGTCTCCAGGTCCTGTGGACCCCCCCCCTTAGGCGGGGGGGGGATCCTTTAGCAGTGGGTGGGCTTTGCCCACCCACTTCCTGGATCCCAATAGGTCTGGTCACTCAGGGAACAGAAAACTACTCATGCAGTGACCAGTATATTTGCCCTCTACCAGACTCCTGTACCCCACTGGTCTGGGTCTGTCACTGTATATACAAAGTCTGGCACAATGGATTTTCAATTGCAGTTGGGCCTTTTGGGTGCCACCATACTAGAAATAAATTTTGCATGGAGGAAAATATATTGAAATTCCTAGCAGATAAAAATGAATTCATAGAATCATAGAATATCAGGGTTGGAAGGGACCTCAAGAGGTCATCTAGTCCAACCCCCTGCTCAAAGCAGGACCAATTCCCAACTAAATCATCCCAGCCAGGGCTTTGTCAAGCCGGGCCTTAAAAACCTCCAAGGAAGGAGACTCCACCACCTCCCTAGGTAACGCATTCCAGAGTTTCACCACTTTCTCACATGGTTCTTTATAATAGAACTGGATCTAATTATTTTGACAGTTTCTTTCTATCATCATATATGACTGTTGTAATGTGATTTTAATTTTAACCAAATCCTAAATTAGACTTCTTAATCTTAAACCAAACCATCTGTAGGTAACAACTTTGGAGAAATCCATGAAGATCTTTAACTCATTTTCCTACTACAGTACCTGCAAAATTACTTTAACAATTTCTAATAAATTGAGGCTGTACCTTGCCTACATCTGAAGTCTATTTAATGGCATGTTAATTGACTCCTTTATCTTCATCAAAAGAGTTTGAACAAAACTTTCTGAAAATGCTTCAGAAAGAAATTGCTTAGGAATTTTTATTTTTACTATGTAAAATTAAAAATCAAAATGATTATGAATTATAGTGGTCTTATTTTCAAACATTAAAAAGGAGTAAATTGATTGCACATTAATCTGACAAACCCTCGTGGATTATTTGACTAGTAGACTTAATTCTCATTCCAATACTAACTTCTTTATGTCTTGGGCATGATGTTAAACTGCATCCTTCACTGCCTTGTGGATACTTTTTGGTTGAAGAAAGGCTAAGGGATCACAT
Source organism: Trachemys scripta elegans (assembly GCF_013100865.1). Lineage (NCBI taxonomy): Eukaryota > Metazoa > Chordata > Testudines > Emydidae > Trachemys > Trachemys scripta. The sequence goes on from NC_048305.1 coordinate 58,903,923, forward strand.
CCTGACAGAAAAGGCGCTCACATTGAAGCAACAGGCAGTTAGCAGCTCTATTTAGGTTGCTTTCTGGCAGAAGCTACAACCTCTGTTTCTCTAAATGTCCACTCTTGCTCTGGCCTTTGGATTCTGGCTCAGTGGTCTAAAGGGAAGGGACAACAGGTCTATGGCAGCCTTCGCTCCTCCATAACTTTGCCTAGGCACATGTGTTGACGGTCTTGGCAAGATGGTGGCAGGGATCTGAGAGAGGCATAAGGACCTTCGGGCAGCTACAAAGATTTCCAAGCAGTCTTTTTAGGGGTGGCCTGCTTGACTCGTGTGAGGGTGGCCCTAGAAAAGGTGGGTCAAACCAGCCCAGCCTCATTGTTTACATTCTGGATCAACTGTTTATAAAAACAAAATTGCTTATTGGAATAGTCAGACTTTGACCCCTGGGTATGACTTTGATTTGAATTCGGATTTGAGAAAAAAAACAGTTGTGTTGAGTAACAAGCTTGCATGTTTCAGAATTTGATATTGCAGCTCTTTTGGAAACCTATCTCTCGGACACAGGCTTCATTAGGAAGGGGGACTAGACCATTTAGTGGCATGGCAAACCTGAAGGAATAAGGAGAGAGAGAGTATTGTATAGGTTTTGCTATCAGAAATGAACTTATGTTGTGTGAAGGTCTGATTGCAGTGTCCATATGTATCATGACACTTTGAGTTAGTCTACATAGGGATTCGTCAACCTAGACAGTGTCTATGCTTCAACTTTGAGAAGATAACGTTTACCAACAGCTGGAAGAACTGATTGGCAGGATTCCACGAAGGAACCCATCTTAGTACTTGGAGACTTCAATGCAAGAGTTGGGTCCAATGCTGAGATTTGGCCTGGGAGTCTGGGTAGGCATGCTATTGGACATATGAATGACAATGGTCAGACAGTTATTGAGGTCCTAGCCAAGGCTTATTGGTGACCAACACCTTCTTTGCTGGTAACATCAGAAGAAGACCATTTTGGAGACACATGCAGTCCAAGCACTGGCATCAGCTAGACTTGGTACTGACAAGAAATACATATTGGAAAGATATCTTGCATACATGATTCTTTCAAAGCACAGACTGTGACACAGAACACTCTCTTGTCTGCTGCAAAGTGAAATTTGAGCTAATATGATCCATTGTAATAAAACTGCCATACAACCTAGTATTGACTTGCATCAAATCAATGATCCTGTTGATAAACAGCTTTTTAATGAAGAAGTAACAAAGACAGCCTGAATGAATGAAACTGCTTCAGATGTATGGAAAATCCTGAAGACCAGTATGTACAATGCAGTGATCTAGAGTTTTGCAAAGAGTACTAAGAAAAATGTTAACTAGGTCATAGACCATTTGGAGATACTATTGTCACTCACTGAGGGGAAAGATCTGCCCTGATCACTTACAAGTCTAATCTTACTACTGATTTGCTCAACAATCTAAGGGAAGCTCATAAGGTTGCTCAAATATCTTCCACGAGGTGTACTCAAGAATTTTGGCTGGGTCTCTGCAACAGCATCCAACAGGCAGCTGATGCAGGTGACAGTAGACATTAGATAGAATGAAGGCATTAGAAAAGACATAGGGCTGATAAAGAACAAGACAGCTCCACTGAAATATCTGGCTGGCAATATCATAACTGATAAAGGAAGCAACTGGAGAGGTGGATTGAACACTATAGAATGATATACTCAAGGGACTGTGTGGTAGACCAATGTGTGCTAGCTGAATTGTCTAGGTTTGAAGTTATGACTTTGCTGGATGACAAACATACACTAGAAGAACTTCAACAAAGCATCAAAAAGATTCCCAATAATGAAGCTTCAGGATCTGACTGCTTACCTGCTGAAATCTATAAATGTGCAAAGATTTACTGCAAAGATTGCATGAGGTATTGCTACTCTGTTGGAATAAACTGTTTCACAAGATTTTAAGGATGCTCATTTCATCCAACTCTATTAAAAACAAAGGAGATGTAAGTGATCCTAATAACCGCAGATGTATATGTCTTCTTAACGTTGTGGGAAAAATCTCCAGCCATATTCTTTTACCTAGACTGCAAACTTTAGCTGAGAGAATCTATCCTGAGATCCAGTGTGGCTTCCACTTGGGAAGGTCCACCACAGATATGGTCTTCACTGTAAGATAGCTGCAGAAAAAGTGCAGAGAGAGAGAAGTGTATTACATTGTACACGGCTCTTATAGATTTAACAGAAGCCTTTGACATGGTAAGTCAGTCAGGGCTTTACATTGTTCTGAAGAAGCTTGGTTGTCCACCTATATTGCTAAACCTTATGAAATCCTTTCACAATGGCATGAAGGCAACTGTAATGTATGAAAAAACAAGAGTCTAACTCATTTAACATCAACAATGGAATGAAGCAGGTCTGTGTACTGGCTCCTACATTGTTTAATATTTACTTCTCATTCCTGCTTCACCATGCATTCTGTGATGTTCAGGAGGGTGTCTGTCTTAGCACTAGATGTGATGGAGGTGTGTTTAACATTGCCAGGTTCAGAGCTATGACAAAGGAGAAGGAGATGATCATAAGGAACCTGTTTGCAAATAATGCAGCACTTGTGGCTCAGTGTTGATGCCCTACAATATCTTATTACCAAGTTCTCTGATTCATACAAAATCTTTGGGCTAGCAATAAGCCTGAAGAAGACTGTTATCCTGCACCAAGGCTATTTAGAACCAATTCCAGATATCCCCTTAGATGATATTGTGATGGGTTGGCTCACAGTAACCCCCTTGGGCACTGCCAACGGATGTGCTAAGACTACTTCTGCCCTTGCTTTCCCTGCCAGCCTAGGACCCCAGTGCCCTGTCTATCTGAGCCAGACACGCCAGACATGCTGCAGGGTTACAGGTTCAACATTTATTCAACATTTATATATGGTCACTGGGATGATTAGTGATTTGGCTTCAGGATTATACTTAGCTCTCTATCCCCATCATGTCTGAACTTCTGGGGTAGAAAGGATGACCTGATAATTGTAGCAAATTAGTGACTTAGAAGTTGCGTTGGCTGAGGCATAACCTAGATATGAATGAGATAATGGTGGTAGATTAGGGAAAGCAACCAGAAATATTGGTAATGATTAGAGCTTATCAGAAATCTTCCATTGGAATGATTTTTGGTGGAAAATGCAGTTTCCATAAAACTGACATTTGCAGCAGGTACACTTCAATTTTGCCCATTTTTTTTTTTTCCTTTAATTTTTCCATTGGGAAAGTCTAAAGGAAATATTTAATTTCAGGTCAATTTGACCTGAATAAGATTTTTGTTTTTTGTTTTTGTAATTGACCAAAAATGTTTAGTTTCAAATCACTTATGAAAATAAACAAACTTTATTTCCCTCTGACACATTACCCTGTGGATGTTATAATTCCAGCGCCTCTTCTCTCCTGTATGCTGGGCTTTCTGCAGGACTACTTCATCTTCCATGATACAATGTAGATTTTCTGCTCTGTGGTGAACCATGTGAGAGACAAGACTGTGTGCATTATAGAAGATGTAGCCCAGCTATGTGGTCATTTGTAACATAATTAACACAATACGCAATATTAGCAAATAATAATATTCCAATTTTATTTTGCAATCAGGGCTCTTGTTCCTAAGCAGTGAGCTACTGATTCAGAGCCCATTACAGTTACTAGAAATATTTTCATTTACTTCAGTGATCAGCCGATTAGCTCATCATTTCACAGTTGTGTGTTTTTTTTTTTTTTTTTTTTTTTTTTTTTGGCATCAGATGAACCTAATCCATTAAAATTTTTTTATGGTAAACTCGGCTGTCCTTGTAGCTTTACAAACCTGTTTCTGTTAATATCTTCCCTTCTCTTGTGGAAGAAAAGTTCCTAATAACGGTTTTGCCACAGAAGTAATTGTCAAATTGTGACAAACTAGCTGTTTCTATATTCTCTAGAGGCTTGGGCAGCTGTAGCGTGCTGATATTTTATAGCTACTTCATCTATACGCTGAGCACCTTCTGAATCTTGGATATGAAGAAATACTTTTGCTACATGTGTGGCTTCACTACAACTGGCAGACCGTGTTTTATTGTAAAATGTTCAGCTTTTCTGATTGGGGTATTTGTGTTGACCATACATTAATCCCTTTGATAATAAAATAAAAATAGGTTTTCCTTGTCTTGTTGTCTTTATCAATGCTAGGGCCAACAATTCTGGAGGCAGCAATATCATATTTTAGAAGTTATAGTCAATTATATACATATTTTGAATTTTGCTGCTCTGTCTCAGATGTACTCTTTCAACTGCTATTTCCTGTCAAATAATGTTATTAAAAAAGTTATTTTTCAGGGCTCACTCTGCTTTCAGGACTGGAGAAACCTTAACACCATCTCTGCATCTTTTCCATGAGAGGAAAATGCAAGGTGGGACCTACTTTCTATCTGAAAGCCTGCCCTGTTCCTTAAATCACAATTGTGCAGTGCATGGGCAGCTGCTGAATCACCCCTTTGTGGAGGCTAACCCCTGGCCTCGCCTCCCCACCAGAGCCCCGAGCCCTCCACACCCCCTGTGGCCGGAGAAGCCCCAGCCTGCCCACTCCAGCCATGCTGGCTGGACCGAGGACCAGACTGATGACGGGCCTGAGAACCGGACAACCCCAGCCCCTGGCTGCCAGCTGGAGCAGAGGCCCCTCCGGCTTCAGGGGAGAGTGGGAGCGAGGGCGGGCCATTAGGGCAGAGCATGGGCAGGGCTACATGCCTGTTTATTGGAGGCTTAGCCTCCCCTGGCTTATGATACCCACCATCCATGGTGCATTTGTGTATGGGGAGCCCCTATAGAGCTTGGCACTACAGTGTACAAGAAACTTTTACAATTCCTGAGAACACAAATTTTAGCCAAATCAAGTGTCTCTTTGCCTTAAAGCCATCAATTCATCAACAGAACGCCTATCCTCTCTTGTTGTCTCCCTCATTCCTTTTCCTTCTGCTATTTCGTCACTCTTATGGATGATTCCACACAACGTGGAAGCTTCCTATTGTTTCTACCATCTCCAATCTATAGCAACTGTCTTCTGTCCTTAGTTCTCTTCTTTCTTCTCTCCACTTCTCCTTTTGGTGTCCTTATCTAATCCATGATCTCTTACTACCTCTAATCTCAAATCTTTCTCTCCTGCTCTGTCATTTGCCCTTATATCCAGGGCTCTTTAAATCTCATTCTGTCCCACTACTTCCTTAATATAAATATGGAAAAATGAAACTTTTCTTCCCTTCTAATTCCTTTTCTCTCCCCATTTCTCCATCAGCAATGACAGATGAGTCTTTGGTAGCGCATTGGGTAAGAGGGAACTTGTGTATATTGGTGCACTCAGGTTTATTCATGGTTACGACTGTCCAGGTTTTAAAAGTCTTGGTTTTCAAATTCTGTGCTTTATTCATTTGTAATGTCTTTCATTCTGCATTGTTCATATTTAATTAAATAAATAAATCATTAACTTAACAAGCATAATATTTTTAGAATATGAAATATTCCAGTCACTGAATTATTTTCTGTAGCTATTAGTTGTCTTTTTTTTTTTTTTTAAACAAAGCAACTGCTGGGGGGGAGGAGAACCTGTCTTTGGCTGACATTCAAAGGGAACTGATCTAATATAATCTCTTCCAGCATTTTATGAATAATTGTGTGTCAGAGTGCTGAGATCTGATAGGTGAGTCAGCATTCTGATCACCGTAGCCTCAATTAGTTCCCCCAGTAATAGCCGATTGAATAATCAGAAGGAGAGGCTGGCGAAGTAGGAACTAATTAGCCCTCAGCTGACCAACCTGGTAAAAAAAAAAAAACAGGAAGGAAGTGTTGCACATGGGGAGGACAAGGCTAGCTGAGCCTTGAATGAAGGAACTCCCGAGAGAGGGAGAACTCCTTTTCTCGTAGGGCCCTAGGAAAGAAGGGCTGGAAGAAGTAGAGGTTAAAACTGTGACGTTGTGCTATACTGGTGTTGGTAAACAGGTTTAGAATAAACTACAGCCTGCACCCAATAAGAAAGTGTGTCTGAGAAGTTTCTGGGGTATCAGGGGACGGGGACTGAGCATGGCCCTGTCACAAATGGATACCTTGCTCTGATGCCCTATTCTTCTGATTAAAATAAATTCAGGCATGAGCATGGGTCTCATGGTGCCAGCTTCTCCTTAATTCCAGCTTCTAAGCTACATTAAAAGAAGTTTTCAAAATGAATTTAGTATATTTCTGATATACTGCTTTTTCCATGTAAGCAATTTCCAGAGTTGGCACAGTGATGTTGGGTCATCACAAATAGGGGAAGTTACCCAGACAATAATAAGTGGGAAGAGGATATCCTATAAGACAATTTTTGTGTTGACATGAAGTCTTTGTCAGAGTTTTGGGGTCACCTCTGTGGTCTCTTCAAGGCATGACCCATTAGGTCTCAGCCCTCTAGCTATCCCCTCTGTGTAGGCAGGGTTCTGGAATTCTTTCCCTCCAGACCCGGGATTTAGGCCACAGTTCCACCTGCCCATCACTGTGCATAACCCAGTAGGTCGGAACTTAGTTCAGCACCTACAGTTTTACTTGCTTTCTCAATGGCTATAACAGTGAAAACAAGCCAGCCCAGCCTTCACAAAGCAAAGTAGGGTCATGACGGAAAACCATAGTAAATATGTAGTATTTGGGTTGGATTGGTACCTTGCCATCCACCTTGAATATGGCATAATGTTCTGTCCCAGGATCAGGCACTGAGTCATGACTCAGTGTCACAGTTTGGTTTTGCTTCCCCTTTGCTCCATAGGGGAAGTAAGTTGTCAGCCATTTTTATTTCCCCTCTGTGCTGCCCCAACTCTGCTAGTCCTAAAGGGCTACACAGAAAGGATTTTCAAGTAGTTAGAGCACTAGTCTACAGTTTGGAAGACCTGGTTCAATTCCCTGAGTGACCTTGGGCAAATCCTTTAGTGTCTCTGTGCTTAAGTTCCCAATGGTAAAATGGAGAAAATAGCACTTCCCTATCTAACAGAGGCGTTGTGAGGATAAATACATTAAACACTGAGGTGCTCGGACGCTCTAGTGATGGGAGCAATATAAGTACCTTAGATAAATAGTCAAACAAGACTCCGGCCACCCCCCGCCCCTTCCGACTTTCCACCTACATGGAAGTGAAGCATAACATCTCAGCTGCTCTCCCCTCCCTCTGCTTTATGACCTGTGATACAGGTAGCCGATGCAAAGCGACAGGGAAATGCTTTATGCCTCTTGTTCCCTTGCATAGGATCATAGCCAGGGCTACTTCCTAGGGAATTACTTCACCACACTATAAGGGAATGCAGTGCTATACAAATATTTATGGGTACACTGTGGAGAACATCTTTCAAAATGGGACCCTAAAACTAGGATAATAAGTCTGTACATATAGAGACATCCATTATGGCCCATGTTTTCCATCTGTTTCCACTATTTGCGGTAGTTCATATAGTATTAGACTTTCTTTTTCCTCTGTGAGGCATAAATATACCAAATGAGGGTGGGAGAAAGAGAGGGAGAGAAATATTGTGACTTGATTCAGTAACAAAGACTTGTGCACTGCTGCACAATTTAAGATTAGATGGATTGGCTCTTCCACTTTAATAACTCAGACATAAGTTTTCACAGAGGGGGTGGCTAGATAATAATGCATTCTTAACTAATTAGAAAAGTCTGCTATTTGGTTACTGGACTTGTATGAGAATTCTGCTCATCCCAGTAGCTGAGACTTGAACTGGGATCGTTGTGGACAGTAGCCAGCAGCAATAGCAGATGAGCTGAAAGGAAGTCCCTCTCTGAGCAAGTCAGTAGACATGATAAGCTTGTCTTAGCTGAAAATTCTTTGTTGCCTGCCTGATGTTTTGGAGTCATCTGCTATAATTTCAGACAGTTACTGGAGTACAAACTCACATTCCATATTTTGTATTTATTTTTTTCTTATTAGGATCTGGTCAGCACTTGTCCAATTTAGTGTTACATTATACTCCTTTTCCTAACTTGTTTCTCTCTTTGTTTCAGCTTTTTAGAAAGTAAACTCTTGGGACAGTCCCAAGCAGGCAGGGAACTTATAATGCTCTATCTTTATTTAGTGCTTAGTAACAGATCAGATGTCAGGCAAACTCTCCATGTGCAGCAGTTGTGGATAATCACCCATTCTGCATTAGTAGCATTTGCCTCTAAGATATTTTCTCTGTCACAGCAAGCTACATTATTTGAAAGCTGGACATTTCTTAAAAGCTATTTCTTCCCTCTCTGCTTTTAATATTCCCTTTTTTCAGTTCTGTGTTTAAAAATCAATTATGCCAGCACCAAAATTGCTTCTTAATGACAGGTTGGGACATGAAGCAACTAATTCCCTCCTTCTTGGAGATGATACTTCACGGTTTGCTTTTGCATTCACTAAAAATCATGATCCCTGCCTTGTGTTAAATGAAGCAAAGCTAGCACACTACACCCACATCCTATGATTTGTAAATGTAGGAAAATACACTTTTCTGTTTTACTTTAGTACATTTAAAAAACTCATTAAATAAGACCTCCATTACCATAGTATTACACAATGGCAATGAAAATATTATATATTTTCTCTTGATTCCCTAAATATGTTGTCTGTTCTATTAAAAAAAACCCACTCATTAACTTGCAGCTTGACATTACTTGAAAAACTTCCATTTTAATTATCATCAAATTAAACACACTTTGACCATTGGAATTCTGTTCTAAACTGATTTCAGCAGAAGCTCTGCGGCTATTGGATCACCATAGGGCAGTGGTTCCCAAACGTTAACAGCCCACGAACCCCATTCTCTAAACTGTGAAATCTCATGAACCCCCTCCTAAAAATGAATATTTCCAGGATTTTAAGTTTAAATTTCCTTAATGTGATGGATGCGCTTGCTTTGCTCTGCATAGCTCTTGGAAATCCGGAACCACTGGAGAAAGATAAAGTCTCAGGTCTGGTTCAGTATCAAGTCTGTTTCTGTATGTGGTTTTCAGATGTGCATACGAGGAAAACACTTTCTCGCATAAGTATGTGTTGAAAATGGTAACAAAACTGAGGCAGCTTTTTCTGCCAGAAGGGGGTACTCGTTTCTTAAACTCAGCCAAAAGTTGATCAATGACAGATTTCTGAAACTCCTTTTCAGTTTGTAATCACAGGAGATCTCAATCAATTTCTCTTTTTCCTCAGTGTTCAATATCTGTGTTGAGAAAGTGGTATCATCAAAAGGGTTGCGAATTCAGTCATTATCGCCTGACATAGCTGGAAAGTAATCCCTGAAAGTTGTGCAAAGTCCTTTTAGGTGTGCAATTATATTGGTTTTAGTGCACTGATCCAACTGAAGTTTATGTTCTGCCAGGAAGTCAGGAAGATTACTGAAACACTCAGTTTGATTGTTTTCCAAACAACTTTCCCAGAACTACAACTTCTTTATCATGGATTCAACTTGCTCTTGCACATTGAAAACTGTTATATTGAGACCTTGAAGAGATAAATGTAGGTCATTAATTCTTGAGAAAATATCTGCTAAATAAGCTCGGCTCTGGAGCCAGATATTATTTTCCATACAGCTGGCAAATTGGAAAGGGTGGCTGTTGAAAAAATCTAGGATTTCCTTTCTAAGCTCAAAAAGCGCACAAGAATTTTGAAGTGAGAGCCATCTAACTTCAGTATGGGTCAACAGACAATTGTGTATACTACCCATTTCTTCACAAAGTATGTGAAATATTCTGGAATTTGTTGGCCATGATTTTATGAAATTCACTGCATTGTCCAGCACTTCCTTCAGTCCCTCAGACGTGTGTTTTGTTGCGAGCGCTTGTCTATGGATGCTGCAATGAGTCCAAGAGACTTTTGATGCAACCCTTTTTGTTCGAGCTACAAATCCAGGATACTCCCCTGTCATTGATGTGGCCCCATCAGTGCAAATGCCTAGGCAGGGAGACCAATCTATTTTATTTTCTTGAAAACATGCATTAGTCAGATTGAAGATACCTTCTCCCGTTGTACGTTCTTCCAATGGTCGGCAAAACAACAAGTCTTCTTCAACCAGGCCTTCATTCACATAACATACAAACAGTAGCAAAATAGCTAGATTAGCTACATCAGTTGATTCATTCAACTGTATAGCATAATATGGACTATTTTTCACTCTCTGTACAATTGTGATCTTTACATTATTTGACATGTCATTAATTCTTCATGACAATGTATTATTGGACAAAGGTCCCATGTCAATCCTTTTTGCAGCCTTTTCTCTGAGCATGCAATGAACTACGTCTTTTATACATGGACCAATCAAGCTCTCTGCTATGGTATGGGCTTATGATGCTTTTGCTAATCGGCAGCTCATGCGGTATGATGCTTCAAGTCCATTTTCATTATCAGTACTTGCTTTGGCTATAAAACTGGTAACGTCATTTTCCTCTCAGCTAATTTTCACTTGAAAAAATCAACAGGATTGTCAAGATGTGCAGTTTCTAAATGCCACCGAAGTAGAGAAGGTTTGAGGCTGCTGTTTGCTAGAACATCACCACAAATCACACACAGTGGTTTTGGGCGTTCTTGATCACCAATGCATGTAAAGCCATATTTTACAAAGAAAAGAAAATATGACAATGATTATATAAGTGACTTTCCAGGACCGTCATGATCATTAGACTTAGATTTTCCACAGTGTGGACTTGAGGAAACACTAGTTGATTCTTGCATCTTTACACTTTCCTTTTTCAGCCTCTTATCCATTGAACTTGTGTACAAAAGTTCTAATAAAAACAACACAGAGAGACTGCTAACAACCAACAAACTAGAAAATGAGAAGATTCACTCAAGTCTCACTGAAGCAAAACAGCACTCCAGAGAGAATGACAATTACTGAGGCACCTTAACACTGCTACACTGGCTACAACATGCTTCCGGCTGGTTTGGCTCGCAAACAGCTTTTCGTCCGCCACGAGGTCTCTCCCTATGAGGGTGTCTTGCAAGGGACAAATTAGCTTGGACCACCCCTCATGTACAGCGCGGCTCCTGCTCACTCTGCCCTCCATACCAACTTCTCCTGTCTGACAGGGGTCTGAGTTGCCACCTGGGGGTCTCAGCTGCCACCCTGCCCACCACAGGGCTCAGGCTACCGGCCCCATGCCATGGTCTGGGCTGCGGCTCTGAACTCCGTGGGGCTCCTGCTGCTGGACCCCATTGACCGCCCTGGTCAACTGAGCTCCACTGAGCTTGTGCTGAAGGTCCTGCTGAATGCCAGGGCTCGGGCTGCCAGCCCCAACTACCCGGTCTCGCTCCCCCTGTAATGTTCTGTGAACCCCCAGGGCTTCCACAAACCCTAGTTTGGGGACCACTGCCATAGGGTATGTCTACACAGCCCCTGGGACCACACTTCCCAGTGTGAGTAGACAGACACACACTAGCTCTGCTACAGCTAGCACACTATAAAAGCAGTGTAGCTCTAGTACCTAGGTGTTAGCACAAGCTAGCTGCCTAAGTATGTACCCAGTGGATTCAGGTAGGTTTGAACTTGGGTGACTTACCTGAGCTGCTTCCTGTGCTACCCTGGCTACATGCTCCTAGCTGCAGTGTAGACATACAGATACGCAGCTGCTTGAACCACTGCCTAAGCGCGTGTGTAGAGATTCAAGGAGTCAGCCATAGAAGAGGGCTTCCAGGTGTGTAGGGGCATGGACCTCTTCTGTAGACTTCTCACATCCTGACTTTGGAATGGAACTGTGTTATTTCAAATGGTTTGGGGGCCCTTACTACACCTCCTTCCTATAACTCCTTCCCCAGCTGACCCATCCCAATGCCACCTACACCATCAGCTTTGAACGCTTTTGAGTATTCATAATTAGCTTACTCTAGTGGTACCTATGCCAGGAAATGTGTTCTTACACCACCAACTTGCCAGGAACTATTCTCCTTCCAATCAGATGAGGATGTGGGCATAGTAGTGCATGCATTCATTGCCTCCAGACTGAAATGATGTAAGTCAGGGAATCTGGGAGTGAAAATAAAAGCAATGGAGAAATTTGAACTTGGCTGGAGTGCAACAGCCTAACTCATTAGCAAGGATACACCTTGAAAATACCTCCTACTAGTGCTCCTTACTTTTCCTTGGCTCCCAGTTGTCTTTTGGTGTCATTTCAATGCCATGGTTTAATATTTAAGGACTTCAACTGAATGCTGCCTGGCAAGTTCAGATAACCACCTCTCCATTCATAGCTCAATGAAGACCCAGTCCAAAGACCATTGAAGCCAATGGAAACATTTTGACTATAATGGCTTTAGATCTAGGCCTGAGACAGCTGTGTTCCTCTGGGATAATGCAGTTGATGGTGACCCAGGACAAAACTCTTGGTTATCAAAGATAACACATTCTTGGCAGAGGTTCCCCCGTATGTGGAACAGTGTATATTTATTTTAAAAAACCACAACAATCCTGATCTAAGCCTGACCAGTTTGTGTTTTGCAAGACTGAGACTCATGTGTTTGTGACTAACATAGGGATAGCTGGCTCTCCTGTTCTGAGACATAGCTCACTTCAAGGTTTGTTCTGGAGAAATGCTTCTCTTCATTTTCCCCACACTGAGGCAGGAACCAGGATGATTGAAAGAATATTTTTCAGGATATGATTCTTTTCAACTATAGTAGGGACTTACCTAGAAATTTATATTAATAAAGAATTAAAGTAGTAATTAATGCAAATCAATGTGGGTTTATGGAAAATAGATCCTGTCAATCTAACCCTGATTTTTTTTTTTTTTGATGGGATTACACGGTTGGTCGATAAAGGTAACAGTGTTGACGTAATATGCTTAGACTTCTGTAAGGCACTAGACTTGGAACTACATGACATTTTCATTAAAAACAAACAAACCCTAGAACAATATATAATTAACATGGCCCACATTACATGCATTAAAATCCAGCTAACTGATAGGTCTCCAAATGTAATTGTCAATAGGGAATTGTCATCGAGCAGATGTGTTTCCAATGTGGTCCCACGGGGATTGGTTTTTGGCCCCACACTATTTAAAATTTTTATCAGCGATGTGGGATAAAACATAAAATAATCACTGATATTTTTTGTGTCACTTACAAACATTGGAGGATGGTGATAAATAATGAAGAGGATAGGCCACTGATTCAGAGTGATCTGGATTGCTTGGTAAACTGTGTTTTTAATAAGATAAATTTAAATTGTATACACTTACAAATAAAAAACATAGACCATATTTACAGTCTGGGGGACTCTTTACTGGGCAGCAGTGGAAATTAAATCCTACTGAGGAAAATAGAAAGGAACATAAACTCTGACAAGTCAAGTGTAAAAGCGTAATTAGGCAAGCCAAAAAAAAAAAAAAAGAAAAGAATTAGAAGAGCCAAAGACTCAAAAACTAACAAAACAAAACAAAAAAAAGGTGCATCAGAAGCAGGAAGCCTGCCAAATAATCAGTGGAGCCACTGGATGATTGGGGTGCTAAAGGAGTACTCAGGGAAGATAAGTCCATTGAGGAGAAGCTAAATGAATTCATTGCATCAGTATTGACTGCAGAGGGTGTGAGGGAGATTCCTACACCTAAGCCATTCTTTTTAGGTGACAGATCTGAGAAACCATCCCAGATAGAAGTGTCAATAGAAGAAATTTTGGAACAAATTGATAAATTAAACAGTAAGTCGCCAGGTATTCACCCAAGAGTTCTGAAGGGACTAAAATATGAACTGGCAGAATTACTAACTGTGGCAACCTATAATTTAAATTGGCTTCTGTGCCAGAAGGCTAGAGGATAGTTAGAACGACACCATTTAATCAATTTAAACAACAACAAAAAAACAGGCTCTAGAGGCGATCCTGGCACTTATAGGCCAGAAGCCTATTTTCTGTACCAGGCAAATTGGTTGAAACTAGAGTAAGAATATATTATTAGACACAAAGATGAACAAGATTTGTTGGGGAAGAGTCAACATGGCTTTTTTAAAAGGAAACCATGCTTCATCAATCTATTAGAATTATCTGAGGGGGGTCAACAAACATGAGGACACAGGTGATCTGGTGAACAGAGTATACTTAAACTTTCAGAAAGCCTTTGACAAGGTCCCTCACCAAAGGCTCTTAAATAAAGTAAGCAGTTATGGGATAAGTGGGAAGGTCCTCTCCCTTGGATCAGTAACAGATTAAAAGACGGAAAGCAAAGGATAGGAATAAATTGTCAGTATTCAGAATGGAGAAATCTAAATAGTGGGGTCCCCAGGGGTCTGTACTGGGAACAGTGCTGTTCAACATATTCATAAATTATCTGGAAAAATGGGTAAAGAATGAGGTGGTAAAATTTGCAGACAATACAAAATTACTCAAGATAATTAAATTCAAAGCCGACTGTGAAGAGTTACAAAGCTAGGTGACTGGGTAACAAAATGGCAGGTGAAATTCAGTGTTGATAAATGCAAAATTATGCACATTGGAAAACTTAATCCCAATGGTATCAAAATGATGGGATTTAAATTAGCTGTTATCACTCAAGAAAGAGATCTTGAAGTCATTGTAGATAGTTCTCTGAAAACATCTGGTATTATTTACTCATTCACATAACACAAGGACCAGGGATTACCCAATGAAATTAATAGACAGCAGGTTTAAAACAAACACAAGGAAGTAATTTTTTCACACAATGTGCAGTTAATGTGGGGATGTTGTGCTAGGGAATGTTGTGAAGGCCAAAAATATAACTGAGTTCAAAAAAAGATTAGTTCTTGGGAGGTTAGATCCATCAACAGCAATTAGCTAAGATGGTCAGGGATGCAACCCAATGCTCTGGATGTCTCTAGCCTCTGATTGCCAGATGCTGGAAGTGGACGACAGGGTATGGACGACACTCAATAGTTACCTGTTCCGTTCTTTCTCTCTGAAGCACCTGGCATTGGCCACTGTTGGAAGAAAGGATACTGAGCTAGATGGACCATTGGTCTGGATGGCCATTCTTATGACTTTCAAAGAGATTTGAGGATCGTGGTGGATAATTAGTTGAACAAGAGATCCCTGTGCGATGCTGTGGCCAAAAGAACTGATATGATCCTGGAATGCGTAAGTAGGGGAATCTCAAGTAGGAATAGAGAGTTATTTTACCTCTAAATATGGCAGTGGTGCAACTACTGGAGGACTACTGTGTCCAGTTCTGGTGCCCACAGTTCAGAAGGGATGTTGATGCTTTGGAAAGGGTTCACAGAAGAGCCACAATAATGATTAAAGAAATAGAAACTTGCATTATAGTGATACACTCGAAGAGCTCAATCTACTTAGTTTAACAAAGAAAGATTAATCATAGAATCATAGGACTGGAGGGGACCTCAAGAGGTCATCCTGTCCAGTCCCCTGCACTCAAGGCAGGACTAAATATTAGAGCATCCCTGACAGGTGTTTCTCTAACCTGCTCTTAGTCATTGGAGATTTTTGAGATTCCACAACCTCCCTAGGCAATTTATTCCAGTGATTAATTGCCCTGACAATCAGGAAGTTTTATCCTAATTTCCAACCTAAACTGCCATTGCTGCAATTTAAGCCCATTGCTTCTTGTCCTATCCTTGGAAGTTAAGGAGAACAAATTTTCTCCTGCCTACTTGTAACAACTTTCTATGTACGTGAAAACTGTTATCATGTCCCCTCTCGATCTTCTCTTCTCCAAACTAAACAAACCCAATTTTTTTTAATCTTCCCTCATAGGTAATGTTTTTTAGACATTTAATCATTTTGGTTGCTCTTCTCTGGGCTTTCTCCAATTTGTTTACATCTTTCCTGAAATGTGGTGCCCAGAACTGGACACAATACTCCAGTTGAGGCTTAATAAGCATGGAATGGCACACAAGATATAATTTGATTACAGTCTATAAGTATGCATATAGGGAACACATATTTGATATTGGGCTTTTCAGGCTAGCAGAGAAAGATAAAACATGATCTAATGGCTAGAAGTTGAAGCTAGACAAATTCAAACTGGAAATAAGGCATACTTTTTTTTAACAGTGGGAATAATTAACCACTGGAACAATTTATGCAGGGTAGTGGTAGATTCAGCATCACTGACAATTTTTTAAATCAAGATTGGATGTTATTCTAAAAGCTATGCTCTAGGAGTTAATTTGGGGAAGTTCTGTGGCCTGTGGTATACAGGAGGTCAGACCAAATGATCACAATTGTCTCGTCTGGCTTTGGAATCTGTGGAGTTATAAGAAATAGCATGGGGGTAATTGAAGCTGAGCTACATTTAACTGAATAACCATCACTCTTTCATCCTCTTTCATAACACAGTTCCTTGTTGTTCCCTAATAATTCCCTGTAAAATGTCTGCAAATGTTAAATAAAACAGTATAATCTACACAGAAATCCCTATTTTCCCCATAGTCTAACTAAGGTCCGCAAGTGAGGTCCTGAGGGATAGCTCAGTGGTTTGAGCATTGGCCTGCCAAAGCCAGGGTTCTGAGCTCAATCCTTGAGGGGACCACTTAGGGATTTGTGGCAAAATCAGTACTTGGTCCTGCTAGTGAAGGCAGAGGGCTGGACTTGATGATCTTTCAAGGTCCCTTCCAGTTCTAGGAAATGGGATATCTCCATTAACTTTAATTACTCACCTTCCAGTTAGGGGTTGTCTGCCTGTCTTCTGCCTTATTAGTAACTCCTATCACTCAGTAACAATGAGAGCACAATAAATCTGGTAGCTTCTGAAGAGTTGACTCCCTCTCTTATATTGCACACTGATCTGACAATGTGTGCCAACTCATTGCTGAACAGTTATAGAATCATAGACTTTAAGGTCAAAAGGGATCATTATGATCGTCTAGTCTGACCTGCACAATGCAGGCCACAGAATCTCACCCACCCACTCCTGTATCAAATCCTTAACCTATGTCTGAGCTGTTGAAGTCCTCAAATCATGGTTTAAAGACTTCAAGGTGCAGAGAATCCTCCAGCAAGTGACCCATGCCCCACACTGCAGAGGAAGGCGAAAACCCCCCAGGGCCTCTGCCAACCTGCCATGGAGGAAAATTCCTTCCTGACCCCAAATATGGCGATCAGCTAAACCCTCAAGACTCACCAGCCAGATACCCAGGAAAGAATTCTCTGTAGTAACTCAGATCCCACCTCATCTAACATCCCATCACAGACCATTGGGCATATTTACCACTAATCGTTAAAGATCAATTAATTGCCCAAATTAGGCTATCCCATCATACCATCCCCTCCAGAAATTTATCAAGCTTAGTCTTGAAACCAGATATGTCTTTTGCCCCCACTGCTCCCCTTGGAAGGCTGTTCCAGAATTTTACTTCTCTGATGGTTAGAAACCTTCGTCTAATTTCAAGTCTAAACTTCCTGATGGCCAGTTTGTATCCATTTGTTCTTGTGTCCACATTGGTACTGAGCTTAAATAATTCCTCTCCCTCCCTGGTATTTATCCCTCTGATGTATTTATAGAGAGCAATCATATCTCCCCTCAGCCTTCTTTTGTTTAGGCTAAACAAGCCAAGCTTTTTGAGTCTCTTTTCATAAGACAGGTTTTCCATTCCTCTGATCATCCTAGTAGCCCTTCTCTGTACCTGTTCCAGTTTGAATTCATCCTTCTTAAACCTGGGAGACCAGAACTGCACACAGTATTCCAGATGAGGTCTCACCAGTGCCTTGTTTAATGGTACTAACACCTCCTTATCTCTACTGGAAATATCTCGCCTGATGCATCCCAAGGCTGCATTAGCTTTTTTCACGGCCATATCACATTGGCGGCTCATAGTCATCCTGTGATCAACCAATACTCCGAGGTCCTTCTCCTCCTCGGCTACTTCCAACTGATGCATCCCCAGCTTATAACAAAAATTCTTGTTGTTAATCCCTATTACATTTTATCCTATTACTATTATTCCAGTTGTTCTCAATCTCAATATCTCTATAGTTTTTCCCACTCCATATTTCTTTCCCCAAGAAACCCTTCCTCTTCTAGTGTGTCAGGCTTAAGAAACCTGATGCTAATTGCCATGTCTGCTTGAAGTTTAGTATGTAGAATTAATCCTCTCTCTCTCTCTCTCCAGCTATCTAAAAAAAACCTTATTTTAAACTGCTGATGTGAAGAGATATTTGTGCAGCCACTCAACCCATTTTAATAATGATCTTTCTGATAGCTTACAGAGAGTAGGAGAAAGCAGTTATAGAAAATAAAGCTTTGAACAAAGCTGTGTATTTATACAAAATGTTCATGGTTATTTTTCAGACCAAGTGGGAATTACTTAATGAATGCACACCACCTGTGCACTGAAATGGATTTTAACAATTCCAATTACTAGCAGGGCCTTCTTTTCCCTATTGTGGATCAAACAAAATTCTTATCTGGTCTGCTAAAGAAACCTCCTTTAACACCGGAAAAATGGGGAAGATGCAAATAATCGCAGAGAGTCACATAATCATCCAGCCTTCTCAATCAGCAGAAGCAGAGCATTACAAATGTGAAGTCAGAAATGATCCAAATGTCACATTTACATTAGCTGCACTAATCAGAGAAGATCATGTTAAGTAGTAGCATAGAGAAATATTCAAAAGCTTCAAGGAAGCAATTTTTGTTGCCTACTGAATGGAATGTCTTTGATTTTAAAAGCAAAAACAGAGTAATAATGCCACAGTTGTGCCTGTAAGTAGGACCTACATTCTGTATTCCTAGATGTATGCATGTACATTTAGCTGTATTAAATTGCACATTGTTTGCTTGCTTCCAGTTCATCAAATGATCCATATGGCTCTGAATTAGTGAACCTCCAATGGAAATAGCCATAGGTAGGAACTATATCTGAGTATGTGAGGGTTTCTCCCTGTATGACAGCAGTTCCACCCCCTGTACCCATGGATACACCAGTTTCTGCAGAAGACAAGGGTCTTTCTGCATGGAGACCATTTTTCTCTGGTCCAGCTTATGGAGACCTGGACCACCATTCTACCTCCATTGGAACCACATTGTCATGTCTTGCCCCATCTGCTGCTACCCCAAAGATTATCCACGTGCTTTGGGGCTATGGAAGAGTTAGTGTAACCCCATGAACTCCCCCTACTCTTCCAGCAAACATACTTCCCACCCCTGCAGAGATGCTGTGGAAAGTCTATAGCAAGGAAGAACAATGTTACAGAGGCAGATTCTCAATGCATATCACTACACTGGCAGTACTGGCCTGATAATCTCACCCTATTGTGTTTGATAGAGGCTTCATAATTTCCTACCATCTGTTTTAATTTAAAATGGAGCTGGTCTGACTTTTTAAATAATTTGATCAATAGATAGAAATCCTTTGGATAATAGGAAAATCCAGGCAGCAAATAACGAAGATCTGGTGTGCTCTATACCAGCGTTGCAGCAGGTAGTGTTTTTATAGCATTATTGGGGTTCTTGGAATGTTACAGATACACAAGAAGACAATTGCTCTCCTCCAAGGATCTTATTATCCAAATTAGATAGTCAATGCAGTGGATGGTGAGAAGAGCCCATGGCAGGTAGGATAATGGAGAAAGAGCGGGGGAAAGATCAGTAAACACTGCAAAGGGAATACAACTGTACAGAGAATATTGTTCTCTACAGCCAGAAGGCTATATAATGGTTTTGTTTAATAAAAAAATAGCTTGATACTTTTTTTGTAGACAGTCAAGCATGAGATGGAAGTAGATTGCACCACAGTGTCAATAAAAATGGGTGGAAATTACCTGAAAGTAGCATTTATAACCATGACGATTTCTACAGACATGGAATTGTGTTTGTTGTCTTTTAAAAAATTACAATATTCAGGGCAGAATCTACATAAGCCACTTCTGTAAGTTATTTACAGCTGTGGCTATCAACGACCATTCCCTGAGGAACAATACAATGATGATACACAATATAATTCAATGATCTAGAAGAAAATATAAAATCATTGCTGGTGAAATTTACAGATGTCACCAAAAAATGGGGACTGGTAAATAATAGGAAAATATAAGGACAGGTCAGTTATACCTAGATATCTGGATCACTTGGTAAGGTGGGTTCATTCAAACCTCCATTTCAGTACAACCATATTCAAGGTCATACATGTAAGTCACACTTACAAAATGAGGGGAAAGCAGTGATTATGAAAAGTACTTATAGGTCATTCTGAATAACCAGTTGAGCTCCCAGTGCAATGTTGTAGCTGGAGGGCTAATGTGATCCTGTAGGTATCAGCTAGAGAATATCAAGTAGCAGTAAAGAGGTGACTTCTCAGTATAGCGTTGGTGAGACCATTACTTAAAAACTGTGCTAAGTTCTGGTGTCAGCACTTCAAAAAGAATATTAAGAAGTTGGAAGAATTATTAGGGTTCTGAAGAATGTTTTACAGTGAGGGATTTAAGAAGTTCCGCCTGTTTAGTTTATTAAAGAGAAGGTAAAGAGGTAACTTGATCAGTCTGCCAGTATCTACATAAGGAAGAGATATCTGATTGTAAATGGATGTTTAATCTAACATGAAATGGCATAAGAAGCTCGGAATGGAATCTGAAGCTAGACACATTCAGACCGGAAATAAGGCACACATTTTTAACAGTCATGTTAGTTAATCATTGGAACAATTTATCTAGCAGTGTGGTTATTTTCTGTCATTTGAAGTCTTTAAATCAAGACTGGATATCTTTCTTAAAGATATTCTATAGCTTAAATAAGCTGATGCAGGGATTGTTTGGTGAGGTTCTATGGCCTGTAATATGCAGACTGTCAGAATAGATTTTCAAAGTTATTTGAAAGCCTAAAGATGCAGGTAGGTGCCTATTGGGATTACAAAAGCACTTAAGCAGGTTAGGCACCTGTCTTCATCTTTAGGCTCCAGGTGACTTTTGTGGCTCCTTCTGGACTTAAAATATATTAATCTGTGCTAGTTCTGACTATCAGCCTCACAGAAGCTGTGACACCATTGTGTAGCAGCAATGCTAGCTGCCCCTGACATTGACACACACTCTGTGTGTGTGTGTGTGTGTGTGTGTGGATAAGCTACTTGAACTGTGTGGTACTAATATACAAATTAGAAGGAAAGAGATGGGTTTATTGAAATAGTGTGTGTGTGTTTGTTTAAGTTGCATATATGTTTTAAATTAATAATAATAATAATTAATAAGCGTAAGACAATATGGATGGTTCCTGAATGTTTGGGGCTTTAGTTAAATAAAACTCTTGAAGCCAGTTACATTTAGTACAAGTCAAACTTGAGTTAAAATAAATACACCTGGAATAATCCCAACTTTCATGCTTTAGTGCCTGCTGCCTGGAGGCACATTTGATTAGCAGTCACTTCATGCTGGGCTTGAAAGATCAGCACATACAAAGTAGTTGAGATGTTCTGTAATCTAGAATACAAATACTTTTTACTAGGAGAATTTTCAGTATTCTTAGGATGTTTAATAACAAGTAACCCCCTTTATAAAGAAAAAGAGTATATTTGTTTGAAAGAATAACTTCAACATTCCTTTTATAACTAAACATCCTAAAATTTGAAAGGACCAAATTTCAGTGGAAATTGCCACATCTTTGAAGAATACTGTATCATTAATCTGTAATCACCCATTGACATATTCATTTGTTCAAGAGACCAGATGTTGGTAGGGTAATTTTCATGAAATTAAGAAATCAATGTTATAACCATATGCACTCTTCAATTTGATGCAGAGGGGAATTAGTAATAAACCCAAAGTGCAGCACTTAATAAAGAGACGACATTCATATAACCTTAACCCTTTCCACAAGTGAAACTGCCATACAAATAGAAGCTTCATACATCATAATATTTGTTGTTGTTGTTTCCTGTGTGCTTTCTAAAGTAACCACTTTATTTGTTAAATTAAGAAAATTTCCCTGTATCTATATTAAGAAAAAAAGTGTAAGCAAATATTACAAAATGGAAGAAATGAAGAAAAAATGAATCAATGCTGCACAGCTAGTGAACTAATGAAATAATAACTTGAGACTAAATGGCTTTGCTGGGTTTTATTGTTCTTAGTAACTATAAAGATAATTCAATGATGATTTCAAAACTGCAATTGTTGTGAGTATTTGGATCTTAAAATGTGGATACTTTTGTCAAATAGTTGATTCCATTGCATTATTATTATTATTTTTCTTTTTGAACTTCTGGAGTAAAGATTGAGGGGGAAAACAAAATTGTCTATGGTATGTATAAACACACACTTGATGTCACGTTAGCATCTTGCATTTATATAGTATATTTCATACTTTACAAAATAAATCTGAATTGATTTTTTGCACCTCAAGAGTGGAACACACTAACCATTTATCAAATCACAGCAATACTAAACCATAGTTTAGGGCAGGACATGACAAATCATGTATTACACTGCAAGGGTAATATAAGAATGCAAAATTGTAACTATCCAAATTGGAAATTACCCAGGACACCAAGGTTAATAAGCTAATTCTGGCAAAGGGATCTTTAATTACTACCTATCATCAGTACTTTGGTTTCCATTTCATCTGAAAGATGACCTTACACAGCACATAGCTTCCTTACATTTTGCTGAGAACTTTGTTCAGAAGGGACTCACAAGGTAGAGAGACCCACCCTGAGTTGCCTAAATGTACTTGTGGGTTCATGGTGGGAGGGCTCCCAGCCGGGTGCTGACCATGATTGACCTTCCTTAATTTGTGAAAATCTGGAGAGATGATTGCCTGAAGCAGAATACCTTATGATTGTACCAGTGCTGGTGTACTATTCCTAGAAGAAATATATAGAAACCTGTTTGGCATATCTAATCAGGCTGCTGATCCATTTAGTCAGGCACTCTGCCACTGGCAGTGGTCAGCTATGGACTTGAACGACTGTGCTCACTTTTAGTCTAGCAAGTCCTGATCCATTCAAATATACTGCCTCTTGCATTGACAATGTATGGATCAGAATTACTGGGATCAGCTGTAGTCCTCTTTCCCAGGATCTCTTCAAAGGAAAGAGTGTAAGGAGAAGGATTCATTGCCACTAGTACAAGACTGAAGAATTTTGTAATCAATTCCTGTGGAGAGTTGAAGAGGAAGGTGGTTACTAGTACCTGGTTGGTCTTTCAGCAGTGATACTCTTATCGAGTTAAGTTCAAAAGTCACCTGAGGAGTGAGAACTTCAGTTCTGGGTCTTTGCTTGTTACAGTCTTGAACTCAAATAAAGAATTTGCAGCAGAGTATCTCCAATGGTGTGAATAGTTTGTCTGTAACCTGTGAATATCTTGCATTGGGTTGTACTGTAGATTTTGTTTTTGTTTGTTTGTTTTTTGTAAGATTCTCATCAGGCAATTGACCATACTTTTAGCATGAATAACGGTGTATCTCTTTGAATTCTTTTTTGTGCATACAGCTGCTGGCAAGTCTTCTAATGTCACACTCTGAGGGCTTGGGGACCGTCTGAGGTTGTGGGAGATGTGGAAAAAGTCTGTTTGCTTAATAATTTGATAAGTATTTTTGTTTTTTTATTAATTCCCTCTTTTTCTCTAGTGTTCATTTCCCGTAATGTAACATTACTCCAACTTGCACTAGGATCCTGAAGGTTCCTTGATTCCTTAGATCATTGTGTAAGCTCTTATCCACGTTGAAACTGTCATTAGAGGTAGTGTGATACTAACTGTACCTTCCATACGTCTCCAAGAGGGCTTTAGTGAATGCACAAAAAACACCACTTACAGACTTTACATCAAACTTTTGTTACTAGAGTACAGACAGTGCCATGAAAATGCACTGCAGCTACAGAACCTAGGACACTTAGACATCAGTTGGCAGCACCTAGTAGACTATAGGTTATATTATGATAATATAACGGAGAGGAGAGAGGAAGGGAATTCCGTTCTAACTTTTTCAGATGATCGACTTACATCTTAAACCTGAAGTTTAACTCTTCTTATAAATCTGCCAGTGCTTATATAATTGTGAATGTTCTGACTGTTCACAAATCTGTCTAGTCCTTTTAAGAAAAACAAAAAACAAACAACCCCCCCTGCATTATTAGTCTTGATGGCCTCCTGCAGCAATGAATTTGACAGGCTGACAACAGGGTGCCCCTTGTTTTCTTGAGATTTATTTCTGGCTGATTTATATTTTCATAAATCAGGCCATTCTTTCATGAGTTTCTTTTTTATTTCACCATTGGAAAACAAAGATCTCTCTGAAGAAAAGAAGAGAGATTGAAATATTTTTGTATGGTATGAAAGTACATGTATGATTGTGGCAGATATGAAAGGATTACAAATTAGTTTTCCTTCAAAATTTTACCTTTCAGTTTATTTGGTGGCCTAGACCAGGGGTTCCCAAATTGTGGTACATTAATTTTATATTTCATCAAATATACTTCACAACAATTTAAGGTGTGAACCATGGGCCAAGAGGATGTAGAACGAGATTGTTGTCTCAGTCCCATTCTCATCCAATTGGTGTCCAAATCTCTCTCTTTCTGTCTTTCTCACACACACACACACACACACACACACACACACACACACACACACACTAGTGATTTTTATTATTTCTTAAGATGACTACAGAAAATTCCACTTTATCAGACTATGCAATTTAAACATGTACATTGCAAAGCCATGTTAAAAATATAATTGAGAGGGTTTCCCAACTCTACCAAAATGAAGT
This sequence comes from Trachemys scripta elegans, assembly GCF_013100865.1. NCBI lineage: Eukaryota > Metazoa > Chordata > Testudines > Emydidae > Trachemys > Trachemys scripta. Next base: position 58,928,605 of record NC_048305.1, read on the forward strand.
GGGCATTTGTGTCCGTCCAAAGGAGGTGCTGCTTTAATGATGATTCCAACAGGAACCCTGGCCTGATGATCTGTATCAAAACAAGGAAGATCAGTGTTGTAACCAGAGAGACCACGTACTGCAGTCAGAGCCATAGGAAAGAACAAAAGATATGTTTTCTCTGCAGCTCTGGATATGTCAAGTAATGTATCTATGACATGAATGCACTAAGTAAGGACTGAATCATAGTCTGGGCTATGTAATAGTATGAGGATGTAAGGGGGTGTACAGTTGCCCCCTTTGTGCTCCTTTGCCAGCTACCTGCATCATGGGAGAGGATGCAGCCTCTGCACAGCTGAGCAGAAGGGGGCAGAAAGTGAGACAAGTCTTAGCTCCACACCCCACACACAATATTTAACATGTTTAGCAATGCAGCTAAACCAGCATGGTGGAAGCATATACTGCCTTTGGTATAAGCCTGTCACAGTATTTTCCTCTCAGGCACACTGAGGTGTTTAGGAAGGGTGCTCAGAATATTGTAAACTGTTAATCTAGCCTGAAACAGAAAAATAAACAAAAACACAGAAGGCGGGGGAAGGGAGTTTCTTGAAATGAGTTGGGATCTGTTTCGTTCCAGCATGCCTGGCTAATCTTCTTGAACTGACAATATGGCTATTCCTTCTTTCATATTTCATTTAAAAATATATATCTTTTGGGGGGGACTGTGATAGGGAAGTCTGCCCCCTTAAAAATGTTGCTGCCTATGGGTGAGCACAACCTTGTCATGTGGCATGACCCTTTAAGATTTTGAAAGGTCTGAGATACATGTACATGGAAGGATCTAGGAGATATTGAGAGAAATGAAGCAGCCCAGGAATAAGTGCTGCTTGGGAGGCTATCCTGTCACTATGCCTTTAAGGGCCCAGAGTCAGGAGCCTTTCAAGGAGGGCAGGGCGAAGCTTCTGGCCCTGGGAAGGGGACTAGTATAAATGCTGCCTCCTCTCTCATAGCATGGCAAACACCAGTAGGAGACATTTTGGCCTGCAGAACACTCTGAGCTTCTGGATAATTGTGTGGGAAAGGGCCAGCTGAGGGAGAACCTTGCCAAGGCCCTACAGCTGGCAAATGACAACTCAGCTCCAAGGAGGAGAGCTGGGGACTCCTGTTTTGAGAAAATGACCATGTAAAGTACAACCCCAGCTCCAGGAAAGGGGCTGAATACGTCTCCTGAACAGGAGTGAGAGCTGACCAGGACTCTTATATGAACCCAGAGTGGAGTGACTAATCAAGTAAATTACACTTTATAGAAGGACTTCAGTAATCACCGCCCCCGAAGGAGGTATGTGTTTTCAACCAACCTTAGTCTCAATAATTCATTGAAAGAACCTGAGGGGGTGCTGAGTACAATGCATTGCGGGGCCACAAGGATGTATCCTGAAGGCTGGCATCCTATAACGGGCTTTTTAGAACAAATAACAGTGACTGATTTAGTAATTGTTCTAGGTCTTCTTTACTTTAATGGGGAGTGCACTCCTCCACAGTGGACATAGCACCATGCTGAGGTTGCTCCCCCTGTGTCTCTCCTAAACAGGACCACGCTGCTTACAACACCAGGAGGGCCTCTGAAATGGCAAGGGCTGGAGCTGGGTTTCACAGATTGATTTATAATCTAGGGCCAGTTCTGTACATCAAAACCATAATATGAGAGTTTGAAAAGGACTCCACCTCTTAAATACAGGAATTTGTGCATAGTGTTTGGTATTTAGTAATGGATGAACAGACGCTTTTGAAGATCCCATATACCTTCCTTCCTCCCCCATCCCCTGGAAAGTATTAGCTTTCTTAAAGGTCATTTCATGACCAATGTGCTAAACTTAACTCAGCTGGAAGATTTTTTAAATTGCTTTTTATGGCATTTTCTTTTACAAAAATAAAGTTGGTATTGAAGTTAGTAACATTTTTTAACATACATATGCATTTTTCAGTCAAACACAGTAGATTTTAAAAAGAATGAGGGTGTGTTTATAATTTCGAGGGATCCTAGAAATTTGTTTGCCATGGAAAAACACACAATTTGAATTTTTACATTTTGTCTAAAATAAAAACATATTAATTATTAACTACATTTTACTGAAAGTACCAGCACCACTTATTCAATGCATGCAACCTCCCTCTTGTGGTTGATTTTTGAATGCTCTTTAAATTTACATACTCCAATAAACTGCATCCAGTGTAAAGAAGTTACACAATGACATATAGGGGTTCATGTTTTAATGCATTTCAATTTTCACTTGAGCCTCCAGATGTGAGTAATTACAGTTATGAAAAGATGCGGAAAACTTTAAAAATCAGCCCTAAAACCGTGTGAACTGAGTTTGGTAAGGACAAATTTCACATTGATGATAATGTGCTTTTCTATACTTTATGCAACAAGGCTATAGATTATGTTCAAAAGCAGATAATTGTAGAACACATGGAAAGCACTAAACATTAACTGAATGAAAAGACATGAAAATGAGGCTGAAACAGTAGGGCTATGGACAACAGTAAGGAAATAATGCACTATGACTGGATCATTCCAGCATTTTTGTGCATTTAAAAGAAAAATAATTTTCTGGAACTATAGAATACAGACAGAAGTATCTGGTATATGTAAGAAATACAAATTGTAATTCTATTAATTTTATTTTATTATAATGGTTGATGGCACTGGTGAGCCTTGAACTTGCTTAAAAATTGTAAATATATCAATAAAACATTGTGTTCAACTGATACCTATATATATATATATATATGTATATATATATAATTTCAGCCTTCGAGGAATCACATTGCAGCTAAGGAAAGTTCAGTGTTTCATTTTAATTGTGGGGAAAAATTGATTTTATATTTTTTTTTATCGGAGAAATTTTTTGTTTTTTTTATAATTGAAAACTAGGATACCTGATAATTTTGCAGATATTGGGCCAAATTCTGTTCTTAAAACTGCAGTCAATCCAGAGTAACTCCACTGACCTCAGTGGACTTGCTGCAAACTTACACTTTTGTAAATAGTGAGAGCAGAATTTGGCATACCTAGCCAATGTAAGTAATTTTAGCAATATAATCTCGTACCTATAAATTGTTCAGTCACTCAGGCTGTGGAGAGGAAGGTATCTATATCTTGTTAAATGAGTCAAGGTTATTATGACTTTCACTAATAGAAGGTACTCTTTTGGGGCTATATTCTGGTTTTGGTTCCATCAGTCCTCAAAGTCTGGATCTGTCTTCCGAACTAAACTGTTATATACCCGTTAGCTAGAGCTAAACAGAATAATTGATATAATTATATATATAAAAAAAAACAGAGTAAATGCTCTTTCTGATTCAAAGAATGTATGTCATTCTTGCCTTAAATTTCTGGCAATAGCAATGGCAGTTTCTGGGGAAGGGGATTAACTGAAAGGATTGGCAATAGAGTGTAGTCTTTTATTTTTATGTCACCAGTTCAAATCCAACCCAAATGTTTGTCAGGGGCTTATGTGAAATGAATTTGTTTGTGGCAATGTGAAGGAAAGTGAACCCATCACAAAAATCACTGCTACAGTTGGCATTATCTGACAATCTTGTTACAGTCTCTGCAGCGAGGACAATGGAGGCTGAACTAACTTTTCTTCCCTAGTTGTGGTTCCTCAAAGGCTAAAAAAAAAATGGGAAGGCAGGGCAGCTTGGAGAAGATGTAATTGCCATTGAATTTGTTGTAGTTGTTCTGAGCTCAGACCTATGAAGTGCTAAGCACCCACATCTTTTAGGGTATGTCTACATTGCAGTCAAACACCTGTGGCTGGCCTGTGTCAATTGACTTGGGCTTACAGGGCTCTGGGGCTATAAATCTGCAGTGGAGACATCTGGGCTCGGGCTGGAGCTTTGTCTCTGGGACCCCCAGCCCAAGCCTGGATGTCTGCATTACAATTTTATAGTCCCGTGAGCCCAAGTCAGCTGACTCGGCCACCTGCAGGTGTTTGATTGCAGGGTAGACATACCCTAAAAGACTTTGCTGGAAATTGCAGGTTCTTCACATCTTCCAGGAATGGGCTTTGTGCACTGAAACCTCATCTGATACAAATTAACATAGTTCCACAAATTTCAAGAATATGTTGATTAACATCAGCTGAGAATACGACGCTGTAAAGTTCAGTCAGAAAGGCTTCTGGACTCTCAAACCAGCCTTTTTCACATACTCAGCCTTCACGTATTCATGCCAATATGTGCAAGACAGTTTTCATAGGCAGAAACAAATGTACTGTAATAAAGTGGTTCTTTTTCTAGGAGAAAAATGCATTTTTCCAGAGGCCTATGTTTGCAAATTTGGAACTTTGCAACTATAGGATACATACATTTTGTGTTGGAGCAAATGTATGCATGTTAATGAAATGTGAAAAATAGCAAGAAGGAAAATGGTTCATTTTTGTCCAGCTCTCCTGTATTGAATCTCTGATATAAAAGCATATTACAACTTTCCCAACTAGACAGTAGTCTGAAATTAAAACAGTTTTCTAATTTTTTCTTCAGTTTCAATAATTCAGGTGATAAATATTATACTTTCTAAGGATTTGTTTAATTTTACTTCCATAGCTGAAGAACCAGCAATTATTTTTCATGAAACCTATAATATGGGAAAAGTTTGAGACTTGTATTCTGATAAACTTCCTCATTTTTGAGCAATACTTTACTTCTCAAGAAATCCTCTTGATTTCAAAGAATCTGATCCCAGAGGAAAAGTGCTACTTAGAGGATGGAAAGGTATCAGCATCTGGCCTTTAATCTGATACAGACAATAGCATACAGCTCAGATTCTGTTGTATATAGGTCTTATACCACTAATCACCATAGTACTGAGTTTCTTTCAGCATTGCATTAAGTGACATGGGTTCATTTTGTTTCATCCACTCCCATGGGGAAAATCATGTGTGCCAGGCAGTTCCACTGTTGGGGCTATTCTCAGAGCAAGGTGCTACTCAATAAAATACGAATGGCAGAATGTAGGCCTTAATACAAAAGTCCTAAACCACAATCAAACTGCCTGCATATGAAACCCAGATTGATATCAACGATCGTCTCCGTGGCATAACAGTAACACGTATATTTGTCAAATCTGACAGGAGAAGTAATGTCTTATTTGTCCATATTCACTGAAAAGTTGAGGAGAAAATGTAATAGTATTGCCTTTTTGTACTGTAGGGATGTCTGAGTAAGTAATAACAAACAACATTAATATCATGGTTTCCCAGACTCTCTTTTGGAACTGCATGCATTTGCAATGGAGAGACAATCCATGCTAACTGATGGAGCATTATGTGTTTGATATTATTTTTAGTATGTTTATGATAGCCAATCTCAAGTGAGAAAGGGCATCAATTTATTAGCTGCCTGTGCTTAGTGGCAGGTAGAAGTACTGTATGTAGAGGTGGTTGCAAAACAAACAAGCTTTCTAAACAATTTATTTTTAACTAAAATATCAGAAGAACTTCTCCCATTGACATCGATGACAAATCCTGGGTTTAACATGAAAGAAATTAAATCTTTTCCCTGTGATTTTTATAATCTCTTCTTATTACTTCTTATTATTACTAGTTTAATGGACTTTATGATAGTTAAGAAAATATACCATTTCCAAATACAAATAGTTAACAAATACAAATGTCAGACTAAAAACTTGAATACTAATACAAGAAAAGCCAAAACAGGCTTCTTGTCTTTTGCCCATTCTAAACTATTCACACTTGCAGATGAGTTTCTCAAAACTGTGAGTGTCTTGCCATTGACCTGGCTACCTTGAGAATATACTGTGCCATTTAAGTTCACTGAAAAGGTGGTTCCAAAAAGTTTTGCATTGTGCCAAAAAAAAAAATAAAATAAAATAAAATAAAGTTATATGTGCACAGGAGCTGCTCGAGCAAATCTTAAAGTTAAGAGTTAGATGGGACAGAATTAATGTATCATGATGATCTTCTACATTTGATAATAGAGTGGGCATGAGACAAGAGCTGGGCTCAGATGAGCTGGGCTGGACTAATTACTTCTGGAATTGGAAAAATTAAGAAAGAAAAAGGAGGTTGCAATGTAAAATCTGAGGTTTGACATTGTTCAGGTTCTGTTTTCTTCCAGAAGTATTAGAAAATTAGAGAAAATAATACATGTAGCTTTAGAAATGCTAGCTAATTAAAGTAAGCTGCACAACTTCCCAGGTCGGTAGGTTTCTACTAAACACATCCTCATTTTACACATGGGAAAATAAAAATGCAGAGTTCCAGGAATCTGATCCCAAGCCTAATGAAATCAGTTGGGAGTCTGTTCCCATTGACTGATATGGGGGTTAGATCAGGTCACAAATGTATAGTTGTTTAAAGGATAGGGATCTTGCAGAAAGTGCAACCAGCAGGTATAAGGTAAAGCAGAGTGACACCAACTTACTTATGTAGTCTTCACCACCATTTATATCATCTCTGTATTTGGACCACAGAGTTAAGTAATTTGTCCATGGTTAAACACAGAAAGATTTAGAACTCAGTAATTCCTGATCATTCTAAGACCTCTAAACCATGCCCTCTCTCTCTCTAGAAAAGACAAAGAAACCCTGAAATATATTTGTTTGAAGAAGCATTTGATTTTCTGTGAATTAAATAACTTACTTATTAGAGAGTTCTACAGGATGATAATCTGTTTGAGATTGATATCAACGATCGTCATATCATAATAGATTTTATGTCCTATATACATTTTATTTTCAAATATTTTACTTTTTGTTGTCTGAGCACATTCAGCTTTTTGTATTATATCTGCTTTTAGTATGATGCCCCATCTTTTGTGGATGCACCTGTTCTGAATTCTAGAATTAGACATATTGGAAATAAACTGCCTAAGGGGGAAACGCTGAAGTTTGATTTCTATCATTAAAGAACCTAGATTACATGAAAACTGAAGCTGATACATGTGACCATTATATTTATATATATATATATATATATATATATATTCATTCTCTACTTGGCACTTACTATAGAATACTGTCAGTTTTTGTGAGAAGGAAGGTCTTCCCACTGAGCCGACAGCACTGCTTCTAATGAACACTGGCCGCCCTCTTCCTATGAAACTGTTGGGAAACAACAAACATTGATTAACCAAGTTCCAAAGATGATGGTGGAGTGTTGTGGTGTGTTTGGGTTTTTTTACATCTTAATCACTTTCTGAGTTTGAACATATAATAGAGTTTAGGACAAACTTGTGAATCAATTATTTGCTTAGTTGTGGCTCACAGCAGCACCTAGAAGCTCTAGATGAAATTGAGGCCCCATTCTGCAAGGTGCTGTGTAAGTGCATAGTAAGAAACAGTCCCTGCCTTGAAAAGTTTACAATCTATATAGACAAGACAGACAAAGGGTGGGAGAGAGGAAGTAATGTTATGTGCATTTTACGGATGGTGAATTTACAGTGATGTGAGTAACTTGGCCAACTTCACACAAAGTTTGACACAGTGAGGACTTGAACCTAGGGCTCCTGATTCCTAGTCCCATGCCTTAACCACAAAATCATTATTCTTCTTCAATATTTGTCAAAGTGGTGTCAGTAGATTTTTCTGTAGGCAGGCAGAGTCCCAGTTGTACCTGCCTCACAGAGACACAGTCAGGCTGAATTAATTGCTGGTTTCAGCTTCACCACAGCTCTATGAGGTAGATATAATAAGTAATTATGCCGATCATATGGAAGGTAGCTGTGGCACAGTGAGTCAGTGAACTGACCAGCACCATCCAGCAAGGTACTGGCACAGGCAGGAACAGAAGCCAAAAGTTTTGATTCCCCATGTGGTGCTCTAACCCATAGATGTATTGCCTCTCATGAAAAACCATGAAGAGCAAGAGGGACAAGGGGAAAAGTCAGGTTTCCTTTTTTAGCTCAGGTGCTTCCCCAATCTCCATTGCTTAGCTGTTCCCTGAGGCTTCTCTGTGTGAGCATTGTGAAACTGAGTGGGGTAGTCCAGTCTGTTCACTCAGAGATCAAGCTCTCTGCAAGCCCCTTACCCAAAGGCCGCTGGAGTTCCACACTTCAGCACCAGTTCCTCCTTCCTGTTTTGCCAGCTTCAGTGTTCAGTGCATGTCTTAGTGGGAAGTGACAAATGTTCACAAAGCTGCTGGATTATGTATGGAACATGGAGGATGGCTGAGCCAGACTGAAGGGATGGGAAACTGAGGCAGGTGATACTGTGATCCAGAAGGGGGAGGAGAAAAGCAGCAGAACGGGAGGCAGTGGTGATGGAAAGAATATAGAAACAAGAGAGGAGACAAGAGGTTTATAGGCGGGGGGGGGAACAGAGGAAGTCAAGAAATAGCACAGGGAAGAAAAAGAGAGAGAGAAGAAATAGAAGTGTGAGAGGGAATGGCAGAAAATCTAGTTATCACTTTTACAGAACACACCCTGAAGTTTAACAGAATATGTGATAATTACAGCTGAAATGGCTTTGCAGACATTGGTTTATGAAAGGCTTTTTGCAGGATCTATGGCAGGGTTTACATTTGATGGAGGTTGTTCCAGGTGGAGGGGTTGACATGAGAATAGACAGGGAGTCATGAATGGCCAAAGCATAGAAGAGAAGCAATAATCAGGACTAAGGATGGTGGGGGAGACTTTGTTGGAGTTGGGTATAGGAGGAAATGGGGGCAGAGATGTAGGAAATTGCAGACGTAGGGAGTGCTTTGAAGGTGAAATGTAGAAGCTGGAATTTGATTCAGGAGAGGAAGAGAGGCAATGCAGAAATGTAGTGAGGAGTCATTAGAAGCATTGGGAAAGGAAGTTTAACATGCCAAAGTGTTATAAATGAATCATATATATATATATATATCCACAGAACAATGTTAATGAGAAGAGGTTAGGGTAAGATGCACAAACTACTTCAGGCCATATTAAAAAAAGTAAATAACAAGGTCCCACATGTTAAAGGTGTCTAATAAACCCATTTTCTCAGGATACAATCTTCTGAATTGAAAGTTACAAGAAGTCTGAAATCCATTCAATAGAAAGTTTACAGCCATCACTTCATTGGTAGGTTTGTGTTTCATAAATATTTGAATAAACTCGCAGGTGTCGTGAGGTTTAGCCAAAACCAATGGAATTGGCAAAGATATTAGCAGATTTAATTCAAGGCCAGTCATCTATTGAATTGTGTTTGACCAGAATTTTAGAATATATTGACATTCTAATAGTGAAGTTTTGAGTGAGAATATATAGGACTAAATTAATCCCCAGTATTCCTAAATTCCTAAAGAAAGTTACTTCCAGTTTATCTTGACTTTTCACTAATTTACTGAAGTGCAGTGAAGAAACCAGAAACTTTTTACGCAGTCTGAAAGTAAATATAGATCTTAGAACATTTACTTCTTTAAGCAGGTATGAAAGACCCTCGGCTAGGGAACAAAGGCCATTTATTTTCATGTGAATCCACACATCAGACATAAGCTTCTGATTTCACAAACAGAAAACCTAGTAGAAATGTAACTGGAATAATTCACAAGGTCAGCAGTTCAAGTGGTTTGGTCGATTAAGGCGTTTTTTCCCCAGAAGAGGAGATGGTAAGAGTCACCACAGAGGAAGTAACTCAGAAGTCAATGGAGTTACTCTGAGTTTACACCAATGTAACTGAGAAAAGAACGTGTCCTATAGCCTATTAATGTACTATCGTTTTGCATCTTAAGACCCCAAATCGGTAGAGTTCAGTGGAAAAAGTAATAGTATCATTCAGGACATTTGTCTGAACATTTGTCTACCTAATACAATCAAAACCCAATTTAGCAATCTCTAATCAAGTGGATTTCCCATAAATATCTGCACATACCAGAACAAATTTACATCATTGCTATTTGTTTCCACTGCCATTCATTTAAATTCCTTTTGTATTCAATCCAATGCTCCTCACACCAATGTGATGGTTAAATGTGCCTGTATGAATGAGTTAGAATTTAACAGCTTATCCTATATTATTTTTACCTGATATCTCTTCTTATTGGGCATATGATTGTTACAGGACACATTTTTATTTTTAAAATCTATTTAGTTACTACTTCCACAGCTGTTTAATGCTGAGTATAGGCAAAATCTACCATTTTGTTGCATTGTTGCTGGCTGTGGGACTAATAGGTAGTGCCTAGTAATCTAGTAACAAAAGAACTATCCCAAAAATGTGCAAGACAGTTATGGTGACTGGAAATAAATGTTTAAAGTAAAAGCAGACTAGGTGGTAAAAAGTTTCAAGAGTTGTGCCAACTACATTGTTAGATATTTACCATTTTCACCTGTCCAGAAAGTGATGAAATATGAAGTGGGATTTTTGAGAAAACAAAGGGATTCATGGCATCCTGAACAAGCCCTATGGAAGTCTTTCATTTAGCTTCATTGTGTATTGGGGTTGGACTCTCTAAATTCTCATTGCACACACAACCCAGGACATAATGGTACTCAACTTGAAATTCCTTAAATAAGCCTGATTTTCACATGGTGGGTGCTCAAAGACCATTGCATCAGGTCTTATATGGAGCCAATAGAAGCCTTTCTATGGACTTCAGTGGGCACTGAATCAAGCCTATATGTGTATTGTGTGAGCATATGTGTATATACATGCATATATGAACACGTGTATGTATATATATAATTGCAGATCCTTTACCTCTTATAAAATCTGGTTTCTTTCATTGAGTTGCTGAGACCAAGATATATATATATATTCTGTCTGGTGCAAAGAGTTCATACTACATGGACAGCGGCTTCAGGAAAAAGACACTAAAATTGAAGTACATTCCCTGAAGAAAGATCCTTTGTGAAAATGCAATTTCCTTTATTGTTTTTAAGGTGTTGAAATTTAAGATGTAATAAAACACAAATACCAATCTGGAAGCATTAGTTGCTCCTAGTAACCTTGAGAATGTACTATGCTTCATTTTTCTTCTCCATCATCTCTGAAAAAACTGAGCAAGGGAGTGAGAGACTAGCAGCAAGTGCCTGCTGAACCAATATACAGATTTGACCTCTTTTTCCCCTTCTTGGTAACAATAAATTATCATTAATATTGCTGCTGTAGGTACCATTATGCACCGCACCTCAGAACAGAAAGAAATTCACCCCTGTGCCACCTTTTGACATTATAAAGCAGCCTGTTTTAGCTTGGAGCAAATCAAGTGTAAGTTGTATTTCCCAGAGGACAGTTCTGTTTGCATTTTGAAAACCTTGCAAAAGATTACCAAATTAATACAAATTTTAACATAAATCAGCATGTGTTTTAAAGAAATGAAGATTCCCCTTAAGCAGACTAGAGTATGGGAACTCCAAATAGTGGGATGGCAAGAAAAGGGGATTGCACATGGAGTTTTATTCATAATTGCTTTTCAACTTCACTTGAAAAATTTGCCTTGTTTTCTGCATGCAGATCTTTTCCCCTTTATCTCTTCAATCACTTTAGGCAGCAGTGCTATGTATAAAGCCACAGGGATTCCAAAACTTCTGTAGCAGTATCTATGAATCCAGTAGTCCCAAAGCAGTTATAGAAGTAGTGGAACAATGAGACTCATTGCAATTTCCATTCTTTAGACTTTCTGTACTTTTCCCCTTAGATATTCAGAAGCAGCAATTGAGGACAAGACAAAATTGAGATCTGGTTCACACAGGCATCCAAAAATAATGGGGTGACATCCCAGCTCCACTGAAATGAGTTGGAGTTTTGCCATTGACTTTAATGAGGCCAGAATTTCACCCCACATATTTATGTGAATATTTTGGGAAAGTCTCCCTTCCCAACACACGCCCTCTCCTGCTTCCTTCCTCCAAAATAGACACCCCTTAAGTGGGGCTGGATTAAAGCATATGCATAATAGGCATGTGCCTAGTACCCCAGGCATCTCCCTTGGTCCTGTAATGATAGAATCAAAGCTTTCATGAGGGTCAGGGAGCCGGGAGACTAGTGCTATATATAGGGAAGAGCCAGCTTGGATTTGTCAAATGATGCCAACCCAACATAATTTCTGTCTTTGGCAGGGTTACTGGTCTAGTGGGTAGGGAATGCAGTAGATGTGATATATCTTGATTTTAATTTGGCTTTTGACACTGTCCCACAGGAAATGCTCATAAGCAACCTAAGGATATGTCATCTCCATCAAATTATTGTAAGGTGGGTGCACAATTGGTTGAAAGACCTTACTTAAAGATTGACAAATTAGAGACTTGGTCTGAAATAAGATGAAATTCAATAAAGACAAATACAAAGTACAAAGAAGGAAAAATCAAAATGCCGAATAACTGGCTAGGTGGTAGTACTTCTGAAAAGGATCTGTAGGTTATAGTGACTCACAAATTGAATACAAGTCAACAATATAATGCAATTGTGAAAAAAGGCTAATATTCTGGGGTGTCTTAACTGGAGTCTTGTATGTAAGACACTGGGGTAATTGTCTCACTCTACTAGGCACTGGTCAGTCCTCAGCTGGAGTACTGTGTCCCAGAGAAGATGAGTAACTCTTGATAATGGGTGGGCACAATCTAAAGGTTTGGGGTGGTGGGCATCTGACCACCCACACATCTCTTCTGGGCAGCAGCAGAGCCAGAAGTGCAGGGCAGAGGTGAGCGAGTGCCTCAGGGAGCCTCTCACAGCAGATGGGCTCCACTGGGTGTCACTGGCCAGTGCTGGCCACCTTCAGGGGAAAGGCAAGAGTGTATCAGGGGTGCAGCTCAGAGCTGTGCTGCCTGCCCTGCCTGTGGAGCCATGCAGAGGAGGCCAAAGGTGATGGAACAACTTTTATAGTGGATTGCTGAAAGTGGAAATTGTGTATTTGGTTGTTGTTACTACTTCAAGCCAAGAGCTGCTGCCGTGCCCCTAGCATCTCTAATTCCAGTGCCCCTGCAGGTGGCCCAGCTTGGGGAGCAGGGCAGGGACAGTGGCTGGACAGCCAGCCAGTGCCCTGGCTCTCAAAGCATGGAGAGCCAAGGGCCTGAGTGGGTCTGGTGGCTCCTAGCAGGAGATGACAGTCATCAAACTGTTAGGTGCGCCCCCTAGGGGTTTGAAAACACCTTTCCTAAATGGAAGGCCGAAATGTGGAGGGTACATGACCCTGCATGTCGTTCTCCCCCTTCCCCCATGCATCACTTCTGCCAGTGTGTTTAGCCTTGAGAAAGGGGGAACACTTGATAAATCTTAAAAATATGTTAACGGTTGTCATAAAGAGGAGGATGATCAATTGTTCTCCATATCCACTGAAGGTACGATAAGAAATAGTGGGTTCAATATGCATCAAAGGAGATTTAGGTCAGATAATAGGAAAAATACTTCCTAACTATAAGGATTGTTAATTACTGGAATACGCTTCCAAGGAAGGTTGTGGAATCCCCATAGTTGAAGGTATTTAAGAATAGGTTGGACAGACACCTGTGAGAGATGGTTTAGGTTTACTTGGCCCTGCCTCAGTGCAGCCAGGGGCTGGATTTGATGATCGCTTGAGGTCTCTTCCAGCCCTACAGTTCTGTGATTCTATCTGCTTTGATTTATGCAATTGTTGAACAAGTAAGAGTCTCTTTGAAAAGGATAATTTTAAAACAAGTGTATACAGTAACTTCTTGCTTAACGTTGTAGTTATGTTCCTGAAAAATGTGACTTTAAGCGAAACGATGTTAAACAAATCCAATTTCCCCATAAGAATTAATGTAAATAGGAAGGGTTAGGTTCCAGGGAAATTTTTTTCACCAGAGAAAAGACTATATTTCTATATATGTATACACAGTATAAGTTTTAAACAAACAATATAATACTGTACACAGCAATGATGATTGTAAAGCTTGATTGAGGTGGTGGAGTCAGAGGGTGGGATATTTCCCAGGGAATGCTTTACTGCTAAATGATGAACTAGAACTCAGCTGAGCCCTCAAGGGTTAACACATTGTTGTTAATGTAGCCTCATAGTCTACAAGGCAGCAGAAATGGAGGGAGGGGAGACAGCATGGCAGAGACAGAGACATACACCCTGTGTGTGTGTGTGAGAGAGAGAGAGAGATGCGCATTGCACTTTTAAGTACTCTGAACCACTCTAAGTAGATTTCCTTTTTAAGTAGACCAGGAAGTTGAGACAGCAGCTGCTGCCAGCACACTCTCCCTGTCCTGAGCCCTGTCAAGTCCCCCCCCACCCCCGCTCTCTGGAGATGGGGTAAGCGGAGGGCCGGGGCAGGGGGACACCCTGCTATTAGCCTCCCTCTCCCCACCCCCTTGTACATCAAGCAGGAGGCTCCCAGGAGCAGCTCCAAGGCAGAGGGCCGGAGCAGCACACAGAAGTGCGGGGGGGGGGACAGCTGAACTGCCAGCAATTGATAGCTTGCTGGGCGGCTGCTGCACAGGGAACTTAGGGGGGTTGGGAGCTGATGGGGGACTGCCGGTCCACCCTGGTTCCAAGCCCCCACCAGCTAGCTCCAATGGGCTGCTCTTTTTGCAAGCAGTGGACAAAGCAGGCAGCTGCCAAACAATATTATAAGGGAGCATTGTGCAACTTTAAACGAGCATGTTCTCTAATTGATCAGCAACGTAACAACAAAACAACGGTAAGTGGGACGACTTTAAGTGAGGAATTACTGTACAATATGCAGCTGTACTACAGAACATGCAGAAATAGGCACAGTCCTTTTAACTAGAGTTTATCATGGAACATAAGAACATAAGAAAGGCCGTACCGGGTCAGACCAAAGGTCCATCTAGCCCAGTATCCTGTATACCGACAGTGGCCAATGCCAGGTGCCCCAGAGGGAGTGAACCTAACAGGCAATGATCAAGTGATCTCTCTCCTGCCATCCATCTCCGTCCTCTGACAGACAGAGGCTAGGGACACCCGTCCTGGCTAATAGCCATTAATGGACTTAACCACCATGAATTTATCCAGTTCTCTTTTAAACTCTGTTATAGTCCTAGCCTTCACAACCTCCTCAGGTAAGGAGTTCCACAAGTTGACTGTGTGCTGCATGAAGAAGAACTTCCTTTTATTTGTTTTAAACCTGCTGCCTATTAATTTCATTTGATGACCCCTAGTTCTTGTATTATGGGAATAAGTAAATAACTTTTCCTTATCCACTTTCTCCACATCACTCATGATTTTATATACCTCTATCATATCCCCCCTTAGTCTCCTCTTTTCCAAGATGAAAAGTCCTAGCCTCTTTAATCTCTCCTCATATGGGACCCATTCCAAACCCTTAATCATTTTAGTTGTCCTTTTCTGAACCTTTTCTAGTGCCAGTATATCTTTTTTGAGATGAGGAGACCACATCTGTACGCAGTATTCGAGATGAGGGCGTACCATCAATTTATATAAAAGCAATAATATATTCTCAGTCTTATTCTCTATCCCCTTTTTAATGATTCCTAACATCCTGTTTGCTTTTTTGACTGTCTCTGCACACTGCGTGGATATTTTCAGAGAACTATCCACGATGATTCCAAGATCTTTTTCCTGACTTGTTGTAGCTAAATTAGCCCCCATCATATTGTACGTAAAGTTGGGGTTATTTTTTCCAATGTGCATTACTTTACATTTATCCACATTAAATTTCATTTGCCATTTTGTTGCTCAATCACTTTAGTTTTGTGAGATCTTTTTGAAGTTCTTCACAGTCTGCTTTGGACTTAACTATCTTTAGCAGTTTAGTATCATCTGCAAACTTTGCCACCTCACTGTTTACCCCTTTCTCCAGATCATTTATGAATAAGTTGAATAGGATTGGTCCGAGGACTGACCCTTGGGGAACACCACTAGTTACCCCTCTCCATTCTGAGAATTTACCATTTATTCCTACCCTTTGTTCCCTGTCTTTTAACCAGTTCTCAATCCATGAAAGGACCTTCCCTTTTATCCCATGGCACCTTAATTTACGTAATAGCCTTTGGTGATGGACCTTGTCAAAGGCTTTCAGGAAATCTAAGTACACTATGTCCACTGAATCCCCCTTGTCCACATGTTTGTTTAACTCTTCAAAGAACTGTAATAGATTAGTAAGACACGATTTCCCTTTACAGAAACCATGTTGACTTTTGCCCAACAATGTATGTTCTTCTATGTGTCTGACAATTTTATTCTTTACTATTGTTTCAACTAATTTGCCCGGTACTGACGTTAGACTTACTGGTCTGTAATTGCTTGGATCACCTCTAAAGCCCTTTTTAAATATTGGCATTACATTAGCTATCTTCCAGTCATTGGGTACAGAAGCCGATTTAAAGGACAGGTTACAAACCATAGTTAATAGTTCCGCAACTTCACATTTGAGTTCTTTCAGAACTCTTGGGTGAATGCCATCTAGTCCTGGTGACTTGTTAATGTTAAGTTTATCAATTAATTCCAAAACCTCCTCTCGTGACACTTCAATTCATGACAGTTCCTCAGATTTGTCACCTACAAAATCCAGTTCAGGTTTGGGAATCTCCCTAACATCCTCAGCCGGGAAGACTGAAGCAAAGAATCCATTTAGTTTCTCCGCAATGACTTTATCGTCTTTAAGCGCTCCTTTTGTATCTCAATCATCTAGGTGCCCCACTGTTTTTTTTAGCAGGCTTCCTGCTTCTGATGTACTTAAAAAACATTTTGTTATTACCTTTTGAGTTTTTGGCTAGCCGTTCTTCAAACCCCTCTTTGGCTTTTCTTATTACATTCTTGCACTTAATTTGGCAGCGTTTATGCTCCTTTCTATTTGCCTCACTAGGATTTGACTTCCACTTTTTAAAGGAAGTCTTTTTATCTCTCACTGCTTCTTTTACATGGTTGTTAAGCCACAGTGGCTCTTTTTTAATTCTTTTACTGTGTTTCTTAATTTGGGGTATACATTTAAGTTGGGCCTCTATTATGGTGTCTTTAAAAAGCGCCCATGCAGCTTGCAGGGATTTCACTTTAGTACCTTTTAACTTCTGTTTAACTAACCCCTTCATTTTTGCATAGTTCCCCTTTTTGAAATTAAATGCCACAGTGTTGGGCTGTTGAGATGTTCTTCCCACCACAGGGAATGTTATTGTGTTGTTATATTATGGTCACTATTTCCAAGCGGTCCTGCTATAGTTACCTCTTGGACCAGCTCCTGCGCTCCACTCAGGACTAACACATGGTCTTCACAAATTTTGTCGAAAAAGGAAGTAAGGGTGGAGAGCAATTGCTGTACATCATTTGAGATGCTGTTGTGAGCACTTGGTGTGGCATGTAAAGAGGAAATAGTGAACCTGATTTTGAAAAAAGTCTCTTTTTAATCAGTCCAATGTAGTGCCTTCAATTAATTGCATTGACATGTCCTATCAATTAGCAATGAAAGTCTATTGGAGTTGAGCACCTAACTCATTTATACCTTTGAAGTCCCCGCCCTAGTTGTTAAGTATCAGATTGCATCCTCTTGTCCACTACTTAAACATCTGATGTTCCACGCAAAAAGGAGGTTGGATCGAGGCCCACAAGTCAGGCCCAATTAAAGAAAAGAAAAGAAAAGAAAACTGTAACAGAAACTTTCTAGAAGTTTGTAAAACTCTGAATAACTTTTATAACTTTTACAGTTGTGCTGCCCTTTGGGACATGAGATTTCCTGTCCTGCTGCTGAAATGCACTGCGTTATTTTGTGGTTCCTAAATGAATTTTTTTGTGTGGTGGTGAACAATCTCAGCACAACTCCTCACCTGAATGTCAAACCTACATTGGCAAGGGCACTATGCATAAATGAGAACAATTCATTCTCTCACAGTTTCAATGTAAAACTGTGTTCCTACCAAACACTCCAGAGCTATTCTAGATTTACAAAAACAATGAGAGAGGTAAAGTTAAGATTTTAAGAGGAGCTATTCTTAAGGTGTTTGGATATGTAAAATAAATCCTTTGCTCTTATGCCAAGATACTGAATAACAATCATTAAGATAATCACTGAAGTAGAATCGTAGGACTGGAAGGGAGCTCGAGAGGTAATCTTTTGCAGTCCCCTGCACTCATGGCAGGGCTAAGTTTTATCTTGACCAGTGATTCTCAAACTTTTGTACTGGTGACCCCTTTCACATAGCAAGCCTCTGAGTGCAACTCTCCCCCCTTATAAATTAAAAACACTTTTAAATATATTTAACACCATTATAAATGCTGGCTACAAAGCGGGGTTTGGGCTGGAGGCTGACAGCTCGCGACCCCCCATGTAATAACTTTGTGACCCCCTGAGGGGTCCTGACCCCCAGTTTGAGAGCCCTTGATCTTGACCATTTCTGTCAGGTGATTGTCTAACCTGCTCTTAAAAATCTCCAGTGATGGATTCCACAACCTCCCTGGGCAATTTATTCCAGTGCCTAACCACCCTAACAGGTAGCAAGTTTTTCCTAACAGCCAACCTAAACTACCCTTGCTGCAATTTAAGCCCATTGCTTCTTGTCCTAGCCCCAGAGGTTAACAAGAACAATGTTTTTCTCTCCTCCTTGTAACAATCTTTTATGTACTTGAAAACTGTTATCATTTCCCCTCTCAGTCTCTCTTCTGCAGCCTAAACAAGCCCAATTTTTTTCAATCTTCCCTCATAGGTCATGTTTTCTAGACCCTTAATTGTTTTTGTTGCTCTTCTCTGGACTTTCTCCAATTGTCAATATCTTTCCTGAAATGTGGTGCCCAGAACTGGGTACAATACTCCAATTGTGGCCTAATCAGCACAGAGTAGAGTGGAAAAATTCCTTCTCATGTCTTGCTTACAACACTCCTGCTAATACATCCCAGAATGATGATTGGGTTTGTTTGTTTGTTTGTTTGTTTGTTTGTTTTTGCAACGGTGTTCCTAGGCAGTCATTTCCCATTTTGTATGTGTGCAATTGATTGTTCCTACCTTAGTGGACTATTTTGCATTTGTCCTTGAATTTCATCTTATTTATGTCAGACCATTTCTGTAGTTTGTTCAGATCATTTTGAATTGTAATCCTATCCTCCAAAGAACTTGCCACCCCTCCAGGTTGGTATGATCAGCAGACTTTATAAGTGTACTCTCTATGCGATTATCTAAATCATTGATGAAGATATTGAACAGAATGGATCCTTCATTGTGAACCACTCTCTGGGAACGGTTTTCCAACCAGTTCTGCACCTACCTTTTAGTGGCTCCATCTAGATTGTATTTCCCTAGTTTGTTTATGAGAAGGTAATGTGAGACAGTATAAAAAGACTTACTAAAATCAAGATATACCACATCTTTCCCCCATCCATGCTTGTTACCTTGTCAAAGAAAGCTATTAGGTTGGTTTGTTCTTGACAAATCTATGCTGACTGTTACTTATCTTATCTTCTAGGTGTTTGCAAATTGATTGCTTAATTATTTGTGCCATTATGTTTATGGATACTGAAGTTAAGCTGACTGGTCTGTAATTCCCTGGGTTGTCCTTATTTCCCTTTTTAATAGATGAGCACTATACTTGTCCTTTTCCAGTCCTCTGGAATCTCTCCCTTCTTCCATGACTTTTCAAAGATAATTGGTAATGATTCAGATATCTCCTCAGTCAGATCTTTTGAGTATTCTAGGATGTATTTCATCAGGCCTTGTTGACTTGAACACATCTAACTTTGTCTAAGTAGTTTGTAACTTGTTCTTTCCCTACTTAACCTCTGATCCTACCTCATTTTTACTGGCATTCACTATGTTACACATCCAATCGCTACTAACCTTATGGTGAAAACCGAAACAAAAAAAATCACTTAGCACTTCTGCCATTTCCATATTTTCTGTTGTTTCTTCCTTCTCCCTCATTGAGTAATGGGCTTACCCTGTCCTTCCTCTTGCTTCTAATGTATTTGTAGAATGTGTTCTTGTTACCCTTCGTGTCTCCAGCTAGTTTAATCTCATTTTGTGCCTTGGCCTTTCTAATTTTGTCTCTACATACTTGTGTTTATTTGTTTATATTCATATTAAAGTAGTGTCCCTTTAGCTTTATCCACTTTAGATCTGGATAATTAAAAATGAAAAAAAAATGAAGAGGAATTAACAACTAATAATACCTGATATCTTAACATTCTGAGGGCCTTGATTGGGTCAGATGGGGAAGGTGTCCATGATTTGTATGGAGACCAGTACCTGAAAAGAGTAGTGAGGTTCTTTTTCCCAGGTCAGAACGTGGGAACTGACAGCTGAGAGGTGGCATGCAGCAGGGAACATTATGTAGGGAAGTAGTATAGCAAAATTTGTACTTAGCATAACCAGAAATCAATATATTCAAGGATCTGAAGCTTCCTGTGAGGACAAAATTCATACTAGTACTTTTCACTTGCAAAGATCTCAAAGCACTTCAAAAGCATTAGTTAATTAAGCAACACAACAGCCCTGTGAGGTAGATTAATTTTGTGCCTACTTTACAGATGAGCAAACCAGAGCACTGAGAGGCTAACTGACTTGACCAATGTCACACAGAAAAATCAATCTCAGAACTACAAAAATATCCCAGGAGTCCTAACGCATTAAAGACTGGATGACCCTGAAGTTGATGAGGGCTTGGAGCATGTTTGGGAGGCTGATTAGTCCATTCCAATGAAACCTGTGGGGGGAAAATCTGACTGCGCTCAGTTTCGTGTCAGTGCTTTGGCACTGATTAATGTATAATTTTACTATATAACTAGAACCTCTGGTACATTAATCCATGTGGGCCTGTCTGCCTAATGTTTAGTATATTTAGGGTCCACTATGCATTTGCTTTATCAAGTTCAAATTGTTTTCTCACTTCTGGACCCAGATATGGGTTTTTACCCAACACCTTCTAGCTTACATCTCCAGATCCTTTGATAAATAAAGTCATCTATGCTGCCCATAAAAACAGCTAAGGCAGGGAAGAAACTTTCTTTTAAGGTTTTCCTAATAGTTGCCCAGAAAGATTGGCATTCAAATTAATCACACCCATTCCTTTTGGCATGAGTTATTGCTAAATGTCATTAGTAAAATAGACAAATATGACAGACTGACTGCTGGAGAAAGAACTATTGCACTGTTTCCTAGGATTTGGAATCCATTAACAGGCTTATACCTTTTCAGCAGTTTCATACTGTAGATTGGTTAAGTTAGCCCCTTGACCATATTCATACTGTGACCTACTTACTCTCAAATACTCAATGGGAGTCTTTACACCGATTTCAGTGGACTTTGGAACAGGCTCTAATAGCAATGGCTTTTATTCTTCTTTCCTCTTGATTTATTTTTACATTTTAATTTAAAGTACATTTCAGGTATATATGTATTTTACTTTCTTATTTCATACTGTAACTGATTTAACATGTTCAAGTATTGTAAAAACTCAGTAATACTGATACGTTTAACACTTCTTTGAATATCTATTTCATAGCAAAAGTCCCATTTTTTTTCTGCATGATCTGGAATGCAGAGAGTTAAATTTCATCTATTTTAACATATTAGTTTCTGAGGGCCATATTGTAACCTAGCAATCCAACCTGAGTATGGGTAGGGAGTACCTGTGCTCTCCCTGGAGTAGGTCAGGAATCAGATTGTGACTGACAGGTGAACTAATGCTTGCTCTACAGAAAAGTAATCCTTGCCAGTCCTTTTGCTAGTGCAAATTCCCCTTCTGCACCATGGCTGGAACGAGTGTATAGGCTGGCATGTGAGGAGATAGAGCTAAGCATCTGCCGATCTCCTGCCCTTGTCCACCGGAACCCTCCCCAGCTATGTTGGCAGGGGAGTAGTAGCCCAGCAGTAGCTGCTGAAGGCTCTGATGATGCAGATGGACCTGCATATGGCACTTGGGGAAATGTAGGAAGTCCATTTACTCCTTTGTGCTGGCCACCCACAAGAATGTAAGGTGGATCCTGTACCACCTTACTCCCCTGCATGGACACATAGAAAAGCACATGACTGAGTCTTAAACTTACAAGATTTAAACACTCATTATTTATTTGTATGGCTGCTGTGCCTAGGAACCCTAGGCATGGACCAGGACTCCATTGTGTGAGGTGCTTATTGGAGGCTGGACCTGTGCAGGAGCACCCCCTACTGGTCAGTGGTGTCTCTAGAGTCACCTACCCATGGTGCCCATTCTCCAAGAGAGATTTTGAAGCATAGACCTGAGGTCAGTACCATGGAAGAACCTCCTTCTTCAAAGCTGGTTGTATTAACTCCTAAATAAAAACACAGTTCCTTTTCCTACTTTCCCAGGGACTAACACTGTCCTTTCCCAGTCTCTCCTCCTGGGCAAGTTTGACTTCTCTTCCCTGCGGTCTTCATAAAGCATACTCTGAGCACTAAACTAACAAAGTCCAGCTCTCTAAGCCTACCGTTCCAGGTTGAATTTCATAAGACTTACCAATCTTCTCCCCATTTCCAACAGGGCTCCAGAAGACTTCCTAAGCCCTCTCTATAGGGCTTCTTCCACACAACCCTGACTTGCTTTAGCCTGTACTAGCCCCCCGCTGCCTCAGGACCCTCCCCCACATAAGCATGACCTACTTCCCATAGGTCCTTTTCTGCAGGAGAGTGCTTCCTTATCTGCCCTACCCTTGCTTCATTTGGGTCTGGATATCATTCCTCATGCTCTCCAGCAATCTTATTACTCCATCAATTACATCTGCTGTGTAGACAAGGGGCTAGTGTTCCATTCTTTTGAGCAGCAAGTGGTTTCTACTATTTAAGTCGCTTGGGTAAGTCTACACTACAGCACTATATCGACGCAGCTGCACGTCCGGTGAAGACTTGCTATGCCAACGGGAGAGTGCTCTCCCATTGGCATAATTACTTCACTATGGTGAAAAGCTGGTGTTGGTGGGAGAGCTGACATAGTGCTGGGGCGGACCACACAAAACTTGCATTGTTCAGGGAGGGGGGAGTTCACACCCCAGAGAGACCTAAGTTAGATCAACTTAAACAATAGTGTAGACCTGCCTTCAATCAATGTTGCATTAATTACAGTGTTAAAGAGATTGGGACAAAGTTATCCTTGATAGGAGTGGTGCATCTCCTGCAGTTTGATCTTTATGCTAGGATGCCCATCATTTGGAAAACGTTGAGAACATACCCATTAAAAGAACGCTTGCCTTCAGTCTTGCAACTATCGTATTTATGCTGAGCGATTCAAATGTGCAATATTGCAGTCCTATTAAAAAATCACATATAAAAGTGTAAAGCAACTTCTCCCATGTTTAGGTTTCTCAAGCTGAAATTGGTCAACAAGCACATGCCAGATAATGTTTTTCATTTAAAATGCTTATTATGAAAGAAAATGTTCTAGATTATATAAACAAGAAATATGTTCCTTTATTTATTTATTCTTTCCTTCTCTTCTGATGTCTAATGGATACTGTGACTTTTTAAATGTATTTATCTTTTGCTTTTAACATGAGGATTCTATTTTAGAGGAGAAAAGTGGTGACTTCTGGGGGTAGCTGAAATGTGTCTGACATGGCTGTTTTCTTTCATTTTGTTATTGCAGTGGGAGTGTAGCTGATTTTTAATTAATTGGACCCATAAGACTGGTTTTATCCCATTTAATCTTTATGCACTACTGCTGTCCTTTCTTTTATCCTCTAAGCAGACAGGGAGGGGGTAGGAGGAATCATTAACTTTTTAAGATCGACTTCTTATAAAGATTAGATGTTTACCATTTTCCCTTTTGGTTACACATCTGGTCAGAACAATATCATTTTCTACAACACTAACGACTTCTAATGTATGTGGACAGAATACATACTTGCTGGCATTTATAAGTTATATCCAGTTCCACATGAGTGAGTTTGGCAAGTTAGAAAAGCGATTTTATTTCCATGCTTGGGGGCAACCTTTCCCATGGAATAACAGCTGTGTCTACAAACAAGAATTAAGCTATTACTGCATGTAAATGAGGTGGATATTTTCCACTGTTGCCTGACCCTGTAATATGTAG
Source organism: Trachemys scripta elegans (assembly GCF_013100865.1). NCBI lineage: Eukaryota > Metazoa > Chordata > Testudines > Emydidae > Trachemys > Trachemys scripta. The sequence goes on from NC_048305.1 coordinate 58,952,492, forward strand.
CTGTGAAGATTTCCCATTGACACCCATCCTCATTGTTTTCTCCTGGGCCCTTCCACTATGAGTCCATCTTTGCTGGGAAATGAAAACTCATTTTGTTCCCAGATAGCAACTGTTTATTGCTGTGAATCCTATAAAAGGAGAAACTCTAATAACCTTAATGAGATGTAATAGAACTTAATGTGAAAATCAATATTTTTTCCCAAAAAAATATGGTTGATAGGCTTGACTACATGTGTGCAGCGATTTTCTTAATAAAAACATGGCCAGGCAGCATGCAGAGAGATTATGGTGCATGTTTGATGTGTAGTTTTTCTACCCAGTCCTTTTATGACACTCTTAATTGACAGCAATGAAGAGGGTGGTTTTTCTGTTAATATAGACACATCCCATATGTGGAGGTGATGGCTATATGCTAAAGTAAAAGGATATATGACAAATAAATTTATCATGTACTTGTGACCATCTCATCTGCATGCTGCCCATTAATCTAACTACTTGTGACTCTTATTGCAAGTTATAATAAATCTCTTCACTCCACTAGGTTTGCCCATTCTTAATAGTAAGAATTTTTTGCCCGACAGTGTCCTTTTCATATGCAATAGTATATTTAAAATTGTTATAAAAGTTGTTTTAGTTATAAGCAACTATACACAGTATATCCATAGCTTCAGAAAAGGGTATTTAAAAGGTTGGGGTTTTTTTTAAGTCTCCAATATATTTCCTTTACGAAACACTGTTTTGGAAATTTAGAAACTGATTTGTCTGAATATGTGAACCTTGCATAAGAGGTCTGAGATGGAGCAGAGTTAAAAATAGCTGGGGTAAGCAGGCCAACCAGATGTGCTTTTAAATTCCCTCCCATGCTGACCAATGGCCTTCTTGCTTCTGTATGTGACTAAGCATTTGTGATTTCACCACAGTAGTCCATACCTTTGAAGAATCTAGACTGGCTTACTGTAATATGCTCTGCTTAAAGACTATAGCTGAGCTGGTAGAAATTTGGTTACTCATCTTTTGGGCAATAATAGCCACAAGGAACATAATATATTAGCCTTCCCAAAACAGTGCTGTCATGTTAATCACTCCTGGATCCAATTTAAGTGGTTGACCTTGACTGTGATATGTAAATCCTTTCATAATTGGCTTGATCAACTGGTACTACTGTTTGCCTCTTTCCTTCCACCAGTTGGTATTGCAGTTGGAGAGAGCTCTTAAACTAGCAAGCCTTAGATTTAGATAGTTTCAGTGTTATCTCAGTGAAGGGCCTTTGAAGCTGGAACGTGCTTCCCCATGGTCCAGTAATAAGAGAGCACACAATTTTTTCAATTATTTAATTGAGAAGGTGTTTGGGTGTGTGAGAGGATTGTTTGTTTGTCCCTTTCCTTTTGCTGCTTGGAATTAATACAGCATTTCATTTTTATGGATTATTATATTGCTACTGTGCCCTGAAAGACATTAGGGTACATTTTATAAAGCAATAAATGTCTGAAGATCATGACACCTAAAGGAAGGGGATGACCACAGACACTCTGTACCACTTAATACCAGAAATGCAGATGCCCATGAAATGAAACCTTAAGAAATTTTATGATTCATCTAAAACCCAACCATCAGGAAGCAAATGCAATATTTATAATTGTGAGAGACACTAAAGTCAATGCCCTGCTTTCGGGGCATTGACTTTACGTTCATCTCTCGCAGTAGAAAAAAAAAGGAAATATACCAATAGGCAAATACAAGTTCTGTAAGCTACAGTGTTTGCTTTGTGGAAAATTAAGCTTTATGCTATTTGGATTCATTTCAGAAACCTGGAAGGTGATTTTGCTCCAGATCAATGCCTGCAGATCATTTAATAGAAAACTCTGGAGTATTAAGTGAACCTGACAACTTGAGTATGTCCAAATGAACCAATATAGTCACATATTCATAGAAGTTATTGTACCATGCCCAATCTATTTTATACCTAGAAATGGCCCACCCAAACTGGAAAACAGGTCTCCTGAATGCTGTATTTAGCACTGAAAGATAAAGGTAACCTCCCCTGGAATCTAATCATAGAATCATAGAATATTAGGGTTGGAAGAGACCTCAGGAGGTCATTTAGTCCAATCTCCTGCTCAAAGCAGGACCGACACTAATTAAATGAGGGATTGGCAACCTTTCGCACGTGACCCATCAGGGAAAGCCACTGGTGGGCCAGGATGGTTTGTTTGCCTGCAGCATCCACAGATTCGGCCAATCACAGCTCCCACTGGCCGCGGTTCTCCGTTCCAGGCCAATGGGGGCTGCAGGAAGCGGCAGCCAGCACATCCCTTGGCCCATGCCATTCCCGCAGCCCCCATTCACCTGGAATGGGTGAACCGCAGCCAGTGGGAGCTGTGATTTGCAGAACCTGCGGACTCTGCAGGTAAACAAACCATCTTGGCCCACCAGTGGCTTTTCCTGAAGGGCCGTGTGCCAAAGGTTGCCAATCACTGAACTGAATCATTCCAGCCAGGGCTTTGTTAAGCCAGGCCTTAAAAACCTCTAAGGGTGGAGATTCCACCACCTCCGTAGGTAACCCATTCCAGTGCTTCACCACCCTCCTAGTGAAATAGTGTTTCCTAATATCCAACCTAGACCTCCACCACTGCAACTTCAGACTATTGTTTCTTGTTCTGTCATCTGCCACCACTGAGAACAGCCTAGTTCCATCCTCTTTGGAAACCCCCTTCAAGTAATTGAAGGCTGCAATCAAATCCCTCCTCACTCTTCTCTTCTGCAGACTAAATAACCTAGTTCCCTCAGCCTCTCCTCGTAAGTCATGTGTCCCAGCCCCCTAATCATTTTTGTTGCCCTCTGCTGGACTCACTCCAATTTGTCCACATCCCTTCTGTAGTGGAGGGACCAAAACTGGACGCAATACTTCGGGTGTGGCCTCACCAGTGCCCTTGATCTGCTGGCAATACTCCTACTAAGACAGCCCAATATGCTGTTGGCCTTCTTGGCAACAAGGGCACACTGTTGACTCATATCCAGCTTCTCATCCACTGTAATCCCCAGGTCCTTTTCTGCAGAACTACTGCTTAGCCAGTTGGTCCCTAGACTGTATCAGTACATGGGATTCTTCCTTCCTAAGTGCAGAACTCTGCACTTGTCCTTGTTGAACCTCATCAGATTTCTTTTGGCCCAATCTTCCAATTTTAGGTCTAGGTCACTCTGGATCCTATCCCTACCCTCCACCATATCTACTATAAGAAAGCACATTCTTATCTCTTTTAATTAGACCTGAGAACAATTTCAGCCAAACAGAGTTCAGGCACATTAAACATTCTTCGTTTTTGGAACCGTGAAATCTTCATATCTAGTAGTCTAAATTCTGTCTGGGTTGCTCCTGCACGGCCCATTGAAATAGGCAAAGTAGGGCAACTTAATTGTAAGGCTGCACACAAAAGGACAGAATTTGCCATGAGATGACTATTGGTCACTCATTTTTGACAAAGACTACACTCCCAAGTAGTAGGGGTTTTGGTTGTTGGTTGTTGGTGGGTGGGTGTGTGTTTTCTTTTAATTACATGTATTAAAGTAGTGCTCAACTGAGTCCTATTATGCTAGGTGTTGGCCACACACAGTAACAGAGAAAGATTACATTTTAAATAGACAGGACAGAATGGAAGTCTTAGAACTTATTTCAGTTAAGAAAGGCAAAATGACTTGACCAGCCTCACACAGCAAGTCTGTGGTAGATCTAGGAGCTGAACCCATATCTCTTAAATCTCAGCTCCGTTCTTCATACAAAAGATTATCCTTCCTCTTTATTGTTATTTATTTAAGCCTTGTCCCCAAAGAGACGTCAGTTAAAGTCTGAGAAAGCAACAACACTGAATTTCCATCCCATCTGATGGCTATTAGTTTCTTTTCATCTCTATCTCTCTCTCTGAGGATTTTGATGTGTGCTGTGTGAACTAGCTCTGATTCTGTTTTTGTTTTGTTATCTGCTGTTTCTTTGTTGTAGGGGTGTTGTTGTTTTTTTTTTCCATTGGGGGGTGGGGGTTACTCCATGGGGTACACTTCATCTGGATTTAGTGGTTTGACCCACAAGCATAGGCTTTGATGCATGCTTGCTGTCTCCTGCACTGTGAAGGATGTATTGCTGAGTATAGGTAATGTTATTGACTGTGCTAATATAAAATCTGCATCATCAATGAGTAAATCTATAGTGATGCCCAGAAGCAGTCTGTGAATCGTTTGTTACAGGAGAGACTCTGGGTCAAGGAATGTTTTGTTCAAGTTTTCCCCTTGTTTATTTCTGCTATGAAAGTTTTTTCCAGTGTCCCCCTCACCCCTTCCTTCACAATGAGATGTTAGCATCTGATCTCTCCCATTATGGGAAGGTAGTTTCTGCTGATCAGATGATTCCATTGGGCTCCCACAACCCAAATGAGAGCATGTTATGTCATTCTGGCACCAGGTTTACATGGTTCTAAATAACCCTGAACAGCGCTTGAACCTGATTTTAAAGCACCTCATTGATGGGGTGGATTATACCATGTTTGCTATCTTTTGAAGATATCAAATGCTTCCTGTGTGGTGATCCTGGTCATCTGAGGGGTTCCCGTCCATGCACTGCTGGCTCGGGGGTCTCTGGTAAGAATGTGGGACTCCAGGATAATGGGTAGGACAGGCTGGGACATTCAAGGGACCAGCAGGAGACAGACTTCATTTGTATTGTCAGATTCGATCTTCCTTTCCTCTTCCTAAGTGATCTGCCATTGTCCAGGGAGCAGACCTCCCTCCATCCCCCGAGGAACCCTCTTTTGTGACCCCATCACCTGTGCCTGGAACAAGCGAGTCCCAGAGGTTGTGGAGAATCTACCCTGTGGAGGAAGCAGAGAGAGGTTCTAGAGATGGGGATGAAGAACAGACCTAGATCTAGAGATGGATTTATGCAGGACAATTTCTAAAAGGGCTAAGACTCTGCAGGCCCCTGACCTGCTGGCAGTGGCTGAGGATGCATCTGTGTGCTCTGAGAAGGAGGATAGTGTTTCTTTGGGTGGTAGCATCATGCCTGGAACTCCTAGTGGGGTACTGTCTTCCCCTGGCATGGTGAGTGTATGAGCACTGTTGTTGTTTTTAAACTTTTTCCTGAATATGCCCTTACTCTGGGGTGAGATTGTGCCTCCTATCTGCAGACACTTGCCCTTGCCATGCATAGCTGTGACCCTAATACTATTGTTGTCCTGGGGAGGGCATTGTAATTACACTGTACATTGTTTTAGACAGGAACCATACGGAACCACACCCTCAGTCATCCTGAAGACTTTTGGGCTGGTAGATGTTTGGAGGGTCTCTCACCCCACTGTTACACAGTATTCTTGGCTGAAGGCTAAGGTCTCGGGTTAGATTGGCTTTTTTTTTTTTTTTAATCATGAAGGCCCTTGTGAATATGTTTGTTTGGTCTTCTATGCCTCCCACTCACTTGTCTGATCATCATTATGTTTCTGTAAGTGTCTCTCTCCTTCTTCCTGGCCATGCTTCCCACTGGTGCTTTAATACCAAGGTATTACAGGACTTGAATTTAACACAGATGTTTGCTGTGCTTTGGGAGCATTGGCAGCAGCACAATTCCTTGTATGAGTCCCTGAGACAGCGGTGGGATGTCAGAAAGGTCCAGATCCAACTATTCTGCTAGTAGGATACCCAGGCTGCTATACGGTCCTTGCTTCAGGCTATGAGTGCTCTGGAATTCATGTCAACCTTGATGTGGGAAACCCAGCATAGACTCAGCCAACCTTAACTGATAAGTACCTGCTCCTGAGATGCTTGTTAGAAGATAAGATGCAAGGAGCCCCAGTTAGGTCCCACTTTACTCAGCTGCATGAAACTGATGCTTCTACAGGGTTCTTTTTTGGGGGTTGGATAAAAAGTCTCTGGACAGTCGACAGTTTGGGGGGGAGCCTATGGCTGCTGGATGGTCTTCTGACAGCTGACCCTGCTGAAATCTGGAAAGCAGCTGTTTCCTTTTGCAGTACTCTGTATTCGCCTGACACCTGTCATGTGCTGGGAATGGAGGAGCTGCACCAGGAAGTATCCTGTCTGACTGCTGAGGAACAGTGGTGCCAGGACACCCCACTGTCACTGCAAGAGCTTTGTGTGGCAATACAGCAGCTCTCTATAGGCTAGGTGCCAGGTATTTTGATGGGCTGCTATCTGAATTTTATCACTGTTTCTGATATTCTATTGGTCCTGATTTTCTTTTCTAGTGGTGCTGGAATGTATCCAGGAGGAAGAGATGCCCCTCAATTGCCGTAGTCAGTGGTCACCCTTCTGCACAAAAAGAGGGGATCTCTGTGCCTTATGGAATTGGAAACCTATTTCCCTTCTCTGCTCTGATTATACAGTTGTATCCAGGGCCTTAACCAACCAGCTGAAGGACTGTTTATCCTCTTTGATATACCCTGATCAAACATATTGCATTGCTAACAGATATATTTTTGATAATTTGTTTTTAATTCATGATGTTTTTACTGTTATCAAACTTTTTGTGATCTGTGGACCAGGAGAAGGCCTTTGATAGCATTAACCATAGATATCTTTTAAAAAAACATTTGAAGCTTTTGGGACGGGCCAGTGTTGTCCTCATATGTTTCTTTATTGTACCATTGTTTCTTTATTGTAGCGTTTTCAGTGGACTAAAGATTAATGGGGATTTTAGCCATTATTTCCTAGTTTGCAGAGACATTGTCCTCTGTGTGGGATTCTGTATACTATAATTTGGAGCCATTCCTGCAGATCCTCAAAAGCTGTCTGACTGGCTTTCTGTACAGGTGTGCCAGATACCTTCCTGGTTCATCTCATCTACATTGCTCCAGGTTGATTCCTTTTTTTTTCCCCCGAAGCAGCTTTTTGGAAGTTTGGGACTGGTTTTCTCCATGCTCCTGCTTGTTCTTGGAGTGAGATACAGTGCTCATATTTGGCTGGTTTCCTGCCTGGCTAACTTTTTGCTGGGTCAGGGAAAACTAGTCACTTTGAAATATCACCAGAACAGAATGGCCGGAATAGAGAAGTGTGGTGTGCTAGGGCATTCCGTGCCCTGATTGTGGCTGAGTTGTGCATTGATTATGCTTTTCATAAATTTACTTGTAAACTGGACACTTGTTGTTTCATTTGGTGTGTTCACAATATTTTGAGTGAAGTTGGTGGCGGTGAAGCTTTAGTAATCCACATTTAATGTTCTCTTAAGACACGTTTTACTTCATTTTATTAATATCTTTTTGTGCATATATTGACATTTTATAACACTTTTTAATAGTTTTTAATGTGATTTTATGTCAACAAAAGTGTTTTTCATGTTCTCTCTCTGGTGCATTTCTTTTGAGAGAGGGAAAGAAAAAACATTTTCTTCTGGTGTCCCTGCGCCTTAAATTCACCTACTACATCTATATTCTGAAAAGGTCATCTCAAGTCAGCTCTGCAGCTGTTCATCTGAGTCATTAATTTTATCTCCCAACACGGGGTAGATTTGAGATCCATCTCAGCAAAACAGAAATTCAATTTTTAAAAAGGTCCTTGTATCTAAACTCCAAAGAAAAGAAACAGTAAAACTGCGCTAAAGACTACCTTGAGGTGACTACTGCCTGTCATTGCGATCACTTTAAAAGTTCAAGTTTCTAGTATAGTTTTAGTTCATTTTTAATGAAAGATCACCTATAGTGTGCGACTTGTTTTCTCTGATCCATTGGATGGTTATTTAAGATTGCTCATTGTAAGCAACTGTATCTCTGGGGTGTAGGGATCATTTTATTTATTTATTTATTTATGCCTATATAGAAATGCACATTATACATATCAAAAAGAAAAAGGTTTTGTGATCAGCAATGCTCTCTTAGGTCTATATTGCAGGGGAAGCCAAATTAGATTGAGGAAAACAACTAAGCACACATTTTGAAGAGTGAAACAAATGACAGGGATGGGATCAACTGACTGAAAATAAGAAAAGGAAGAAAATAGGAATACTGCTTCATTTTTCTTTTTCTGATTCAGCATCCTGTTTTACCCACAAAGGAAATTATGCACCAATTTATCTTCTGGGTTTACACAGGGCACTTATAGCTACTCAGTTACAAAACAAAACCAATAGCCTAATATGACAAAAGGGATAGCAAAAGTATCTCCATAAAGAGACCTTCTCAGACCTAAGCCAATCTCCATATCATGCCTCCAACCATGAGAAATCAGATGAGTTTTGCCTAAAGATCACCATATCTGGGATCATAGTATCATAGAATATTACGGTTGGAAGAGACCTCAGGAGGTCATCTAGTCCAATCCCCTACTCAAAGCAGGGCCAACACCAACTAAATCATCCCAGTAAGGGCTTTCTCAGGCTGGGCATTAAAAACCTCTAAGGATGGAGATTCCACCACCTCCCATTCCAGTGCTTCACCACCCTCCTAGTGAAATATCCAACCTAGACCTCCACCACTGCAACTTGAGACCATTGCTTCTTGTTCTGTCATCTGCCACCACTGAGAACAGCTTAGTTCCATTCTCTTTGGAACCCCACTTCAGGTAGTTGAAGGCTGCTATCAAATCCCCCCTCACTCTTCTCTTCTGCACACTAAATAATCTCAGCCTCTCCTCATAAGTCATGTGTCCGAGCCTGCTAATCATTTTCATTGCCCCCTGTTGGACTCTCTCCAATTTGTTCATATCCCTTCTGTAGTGGGAGGACCAAAACACAGTACTCCAGGTGTGGCCTCACCAATGCCGAATAGAATAGGTAATGCTCCTACTAGTACAGCCCAATATGCTGTTGGCCTTCTTGGCAACAAGGGCACACTGTTGACTCATATCCAGCTTCTCATCCACTGTAATCCCCATGTCCTTTTCTGCAGAACTGCTGCTTAGCCAGTCCATTCCCAGCCTGTAGCAGTGCATGAGATTCTTCCTTCCTAAATGCAGAACTCTGCATTTGTCCTTGTTGAACCTCATCAGATTTCTTTTGGCCTAATCCTCCAATTTATCTAGGTAACTCTGGACCCTATCCCTACCCTCCAACATATTTACCTCTCCCCTTCCCACAAACAGCTTAGTGTCATCTGTGAACTTGCTGAGGGTGCAATTCATCTCATCATCCAGATCATTAATAAAGATGTTGAACAAAACTGACCGCAGGACTGACCCCTGGGGCACTCTGCTTGATACCGGCTGCCAACTAGACATCGAGCCATTGATCGCTACCCATTGAGCCCAATAATCTAGACAGTTTTCTATCCACCTTATAGTCCATTCATACAATCCATGCTTCTTTAATTTGCTGGCAAGAATACTGTGGGAGACTATATCAAAAGCTTTGTTAAAGTCAAGATATATCACATCCACCGCTTTCCCCGTAGCCATAGAGTCAGTTATCTCATCATATAAGGCAATCAGGTTGGTCAGGCATGACTTGTCCTTGGTGAATCCATGTTGACTGTTCCTGATCACCTTCCTCTCCTCCACGTGTTTCAAAATGGATTCTTTGAGACCTGCTCCATGATTTTTCCTGGGACTAAAGTGAGTCTGTAGTTCCCTGGGTTCTCTTTCTTCCCTTTTTTAAAGATGGGCACTATATTTGCCTTTTTCCAATCATCTGGGACCTCCCCTGATCACCACAATTTTTTAAAGATACAGGCCAATGGCTCTGCAATCACATCAGCCAACTCCCTCAGCACCCTTGGATGCATTAGAGCTGGACCCATGGACTTGTGCGTGTCCAACTTTTCTAAATAGTCCTTAATCTGTTCTGGTGACCCTGGCAACTATAGGCCAGTAAGCCTCACTTCAGTACCGGGCAAATTGGTTGAAACTATCGTAAAGAACAAAATTGTCAGACACATAAGTGAACATAATTTTGTTGGGAAATAATCAACATGGTTTTTGTAAAGGGAAATCATGCCTCATCAATCTACAAGAATTTTTTGAGGGGGTCAACAAGCATGCGGACAAAGGAGATACAGATTTTCAGAAAGCCTCTGACAAGGTCCCTCACCAAAGGCTTTTAAGCAAAATAAACAGTCATGGCATAAGAGGGAAATTCTCTCATGGATTGGTCACTGGTTAAAAGATAGGAAACAAAGGGTAGGAATAAATGCTCCATTTTCAGAATGGAGAGAGGTAAATAGTGGTGTCCCCCAGGGATCTGTACTGGGCCCAGTCCTATTTAGCATACTCATAAACGATCTGGAAAATGGGGTAAAAAGTGAGGTGGCAAAATTTGCAGATGATATAAAACTACTCAAGATAGTTAAGTCCCAGGCAGGCTGTGAAGAGCTACAAAAGGATCTCACAAAACTGGGTGATTGGGCAACAAAATGGCAGATAAAATTTAATGTTGATAAATGCAAAGTAATGCACATTGGAAAACATAATCCTAACTATACATATACAATGATGGGGTCTAAATTAGCTGTTACCACTCAAGAAAGAGATCTTGGAGTCATTGTAGATAGTTCTCTGAAATCATCCACTCAATGTGAAGCAGCAGTCAAAAAAGCAAACAGAATGTTGGGAATCATCAAGAAAGGGATAGATAATAAGATAGAAAATATCATATAGCCTCTATATAAATCTATGGTACATCCACACCTTGAATAGTATGTGCAGATGTGGTCGCCCCATCTCAAAAAAGATATATTAGAATTGGAAAAATTTCAGAAAAGGGCAATAAAAAATGATTGGGGTATAGAACAGCTTGTGTATGAGGAGAGATTAATAAAACTGGGACTTTTCAGCTTGGAAAAGAGATGGCTAAGGGGAGATATGATAGAGGTCTATAAAATCATGAGTGGTATAGAGAAAGTAAATAAGTAAGTGTTATTTATTCCTTCTCATAATACAAGGGGCCACCAACTGAAATTAATAGGTAGCAGGTTTAAAACAAACACAAGAAAGTATTTTTTCACGCAACGCACTGTCAACCTCTGCAACTCCTTGCCAAAGGGTGTTGTGAAGGCCAATACTGTAACAGGGTTCAAAAGATTCATGGAAGATAGGTCCATCAATGGCTATTAGCCTGGATGGACAGGAATGGTGTCCCTAGCCTCTGTTTGCCAGAAGCTGGGATTGGGTGACAGGGCATGGATCACTTGATGATAACCTGTCTGTTCATTCCCTTTGGGTCACCTGCCATTGGCCACTGTCAGAGAACAGGATACTGGACTTGATCGACCTTTGGTCTGACCCAGTATGGTCGTTCTTATGTTTCAGCACTAAGGGCAGCTAACCTCCTCCCCATACTGTGTTGCCCAGTGCAGCAGTCTGGGAGCTGACCTTGTCTTTGAAGACCAACATAACAAAGGGATGCCACATAACAAAGGGAAAAATAAATTCTGAAGACAAAGGGCACTCACTATGATTGCCCTTCTATCAGCAATCCTTCAATTTGAACCAGAGAGCTGTTAGCTTAACCTGATCCTGTTGATGTAATTAAAAACAACTTTCAAGTTACCTCAAAACAATTGGACTGACTGTGTAGATCTCTACTGTGCCCTGTATCCAGGAAAACACATAGCTATTTAAACCTCTATCAATGGTGGCTTTACCCATGCAAGATATCAAGGGAACTTCAATGCATTGTGGCCTCACTGTATTATATGAATCACTTTTTCCTGTGGATGTGAGACAAATTTGTTTGAGGGATGTTACAATCAACTGATCTCTCTAATGTGGACAATGCCAAAGAGAAGCTGAGCTGACAGTTTGTCCTCTCAGAAATGTGTGACAATCAACCCTAATAATGACTCAATAATTCCTCACTGGTTTTCACTAGGTAGGAGCAGTATGGATTGAATTCACAAGTTGTAGTACATACATGCCCCAGGTGAACCTTGGTCATTGTCACTATCTGAAACACTGTGTTTGTCCCTTCTCCCAAAATTGATTTTACTACTACAAAGGCTGACAAATGAGTCCTAAGCAATCTGGTCCACAAAATGTGAAAAGTCCTCACAGTGAGAAATATTCAGCTCTTCCACCAGGTAAAAATAACCTGGATTAACTTCCCAACTTGTTCTGACAGGCCCAGACCTTTCTGTAGCTGCAACATCTTTCTTCCTATGCCAATTCATGAATACAATATATACAGGATCTTTCCTAAGGAATTCAAAAAGTCTCCTCCTAAAAAAATATAATTTCAAATGGAGACACAAAAATGAGAACAAGCTAAATTTCACCATCAAATGCACACATGCATTGACATGTATGGGAGCTACATTTACTCAAGGAAGCAGAATTTAGTTCAAAATTGTTGGCTGCCTATTTGTGAAGAAATAAAATCTGTGGTCCTCAAACTGTAAACTTTTTTTTTTTAAATATTGATTATGATCGAATAGGCCCATGAAAATTTAAGCTGTTGCTTGATTGCTGATACTCTGTTTCCATCAACTCCAAGAACAGACTATTTCCTTTTTCATTCCCCTGAAAGTATGGTTATAAATATTCTACGGTAAATGTCCATCTCCATGCTTTTTATCCTCATCCTATCTTGGAGCACAGAATCTATTCCAATCCATGTGACATTCTGGACTTAGATTTGGTTATTTTATTCAGTGACACATTTTAAACTTGTGCATCCCATAGGTGAACATTTATTGATTTAATTACTCAGGCATTGCTTCTCCATGCTTTTACTGACTCAAACTGCAAAGAATAAGCAGATATTGATAGTGAAAATCTGTGTAGCCTCCCATTGTTTTACAACCTAGATTTGCTTATTACAATCTCTACAAGAGAAAGGAGGCTGTTGTGTCATTTGGTGGAAGATTATACAAGCCATAATGTTTAAAGTGTGGTTATGAAACCAGGTAACACATTTATGTCTGCTTTCTTTTTTGTGGGAAAGCTACCAATTTAGCTAGCTAATGTGAAATGTCATTTTATATGGTGCCAGAAATCATTTAAAAACAATAAATCAGAATTGTACAGATCCTTTCATTTTAGGTGTCTAGACAATTCTTTGTTGCCTAAGCAGGATTACAAGTAAATATAAATTATATATTTGGATTTTGAAATGTGATTGGTACATAATATATTTTCTTGAATTGAATTCAGTAACTGCCAGGACAATAAATGAGTTTTTTGAAAAAAGAATATAAAGTAACAAAACTCACAATGCATTTGAATTCTACTTTAAGGGAAAATTTAATTGGCATCTAGTTTATTCATAAGAGAATATGTGTATTTGAGGCAAATGTTTGATTTTTCTAAATGAAAAAATAATCTTTTTAAAGGAGCAAGGGAAAATAAATATTTTATGCTATAATTTCAGTAATGACATTTATTTCCATGTTTACATTTTTGAGTGTTTTTTCCCTTGGTTTTCTCCTCAGCTTTTATGTTCAGTGAAATTTAGTTCCGCCTCAGAAACTAAATAATGTTACTGAAGAAGTTTGTGAATTTCAAATTGTATTTGATTCTTTGAATTAAAAATCTCTTTCAGTGTTCCATACAGTGTGTTTCTCAAATAAACTATACTGTGTTCTTGAGTTGTATTTGCTGTGCTTTCTAATTTCTTACTAGCCAAAAAAAAGCATTATATGGGATGGCTATGAAAACAGCTGGCTAGTAAAAAAGATGATAGTTATCAGCTGTGCTGCAATTGCAGAGGAAAGGGGGAGATGGAGAAATGACAAATGCATAATTATTCATTGTTTTACTAAAGCTATTTTAAAATGTTTTATTACTATTCTACAATTAGATGGATCTAATGTCTTTGGTGAATGACATGAATTATCATTGCATTAGGTAAATATAATATAGCCCAAGAAAAGCATTGAAATGCAGGTGCTAAATGAGAGAAGCCTTTTACCAAACACCAAAACACATCAACAAAGAAAGGTCAGATCACTAGCTAATGCAGATAGTAGCTCCTTTGACTTCATTGGAGCTATTCCTGTTTATGCTAGTTGAGAATCTGGTTCTATATACTGTAGGGAAACTTCTAAAATGCCTAAGTGCTTCTAGGTTAATAAATGGTGCAAGAGAATGGGATGGACAAAGAGCAGTGTGGAGGAACATTAAGGCCCTAGATTCAGCAAGGCACTTAAACTTATGCCTAACTTCAAGCAAGGAAAGAGCCACATTGAGTTCAATGGGACTACCCATATCCTAAAGGTTGGACACTTGCTTACATACTTTGCCAGATCAGCGCCAAAATGGGGAGAGAAGTGAGGGATGGCTGGCAAGGCTCAGGGAAGGCAAAGAGAATGAGACTGGGACTGGAGGAGGCCAGAACAAAATTATTCCAATGGATGTTTTAATTATTATTTCCAGTCATTCAGGCTGCAGGGAGAAAAGTGATGAAGAAGCCTGTATGCAGCTGTATGCCGCCAAAGGATCTCTCTGTATTGGGATCAGGGCCGTCCCTAGGGGAGAGTTGGGGCCTGGGACATAGGCACCGAGTTTCTATCTGCTGGGGGGTGCTCCGCCCCAGCTCCGCCCGCACTCCACCCTTCCCCCAAGACCCCGCTCTGCCTCTTCCCGCCCTGCCTCTTTCCCGCCAAGTTCTTCCCCACTGTCGAACATGCTGAGCCCTCACTCCTCTCCCCTCCCCCAGCGCCTCCAGACACAGTGTAACAGCTGATCTGGGGGAGGGAGAGGCACTGATTGGTGGGGCCTGCCAGCAGGCAGGAAGTGCTGGGGGGAGGGGAGGTTGGTAGGGGGGCTCCTCACCCCCCCACTGTTCCCCCGCCTCACTTCCCCACCCACCTACTCACGAAGTGTGGCTCCTGGGACGGTCGCCACGATTTGCCATACCCTAGGGACAGCTCTGATTGGGATTATCATCCCCTGGCTGACTCCAAGAACGCTACATTTCCCCCTCCCCACCCTAACCCATTGCATTTTAACAAAAGAGCACTGTGTTAGCTGCTAGATACACTTAATCAGTCATTTATTTATTGTTGAGTGACTTTACAGTGTGAGACATCAGTAAATGAGAGGGTCTCTTGAAATAATTTTCATCTTTAACCCTCCCAGTGGTAGGTTCATCTCAAGCATTCATTTCAATAACTGTATTGATTTCATATCTTTACCACTTTTTGAGCTTTCAGTCTCTAGTTTCTAATACATAGAGTTTATTGACTAACAAATCATCTAGTTTAACAAACTGTATCTAACAATGAGCTGTACAATGTGGCTCCTCAAACAGAACAAAACATCATTGTTTGAATTTCACTTCACTGTGAGACTGTGCCCGCCAAATAACTGTTCCATCAAAATTCAATGCAAGAGGTCAAGGGAAAGAATCTTCTCTTTCCCTCATAGAAATACATAGACTAGAAGCCTTTTGGGGTAGGGACCATCTTTCTGTTTTGTTTGTATCGCACTTAGCACAGTGGAGAGCAGATCCATGACTAGAGCTGTTAGGTGCTACTGTGATACAAATAAAAAATAATATATTAATAATAAACCAAAGATAGGAAGTAGGGCTGACAATTTATGCAAATCTAGCATGCACTTTGTGAAGAATATTCTGCAAGCATTTCCAAGCCAAAACGACTGCAAAAATCTACATATTGGTATTTCTATTTCTCTGCTGTTAGCACTGGGAGGGACGAGAGCTGTGCATGCTATCCATTTTGTCTTAGCAAATATTCATGTGTGAAAACAAATACCTTTGGAAGTTTTTGCTAGAATTCAATGTTTTGTTATGTGAATTGTGTAAATACCATTTTGACATGATGATGATGGGACTGGCCTCCTACAAATATTTGACAAACTAGCAAATTCTGTTTATGGGCTATTGGTGATCACATACTGCATGATGGGCACTGTAGAAAAATATAAGCTACATAGATAAATGATGATTTTTATTTTAGTGAGTCTTTACAGCATTTGGTAAATTGGTGACTATGTCATCTGGAAGATAAAGTTTGTCCCTCTGAACATGACAAAACTTCACCTTGGACAAAACCATTTCCCAGTTGTGTCCAACAAAAACACACCTTGTTATCTTATAGTTGCCGTTCTCACTTCAGCAAAATTGTAGCAAGCCTTTCAGGCCTGTAGAAACTGCTCTGCTTACGAAAAGCAATAAAAATTAGAGACAACCTTCCAAACATTATAGTTATGCATTTCAAAAATGGCCAGCAATTGTGTGTGCCTCTTTTTTGAGTATCCAGCATGAGATAGATTGGGCCCAATTGTGTATGCCTAATTTGGACACACAGAATCAGTGGCCACTTTTGAAAATGTCACTATTTCTTTTGCAGATTTATTTCACAATGAAAATATGCCACACACCAATATCATGCATTCACTTTTATTCTCTGTCTATGTTTTATTTCCCCTTTTCCTTCCTTTAGCCATTAGCAGATTTCTACTTGCGCCTGAATGGGTCCATATGCTCCCTCACCGCACCATGCAAAGAAGAACAAGTCCATGGAAAAAGCCAAAGTGTGTGCTTCTTCCAACAAGTCTCTCCAACCTTTCCTTTTCTCTACAAAACATCTGTATGAATGAACTATAGAACATAAGTCCTGCTGCATATTCCCCTTTGTGGAATAATCAAACATAGCCAAAGGCCTATAGCCAATGGAACCATGTTTATTAGTCCCAACAAGCCACCATGGCCAAGGATGGGTAAGTCAGGAATCTCTTGTGCAGCTGGGCAGGATTCATGAGAATCCCCACCTTCTGCTTTTTTATCAGGGCCTACTCCCAACCAACTCCACTAATACCTCTGTGGCCAAATTATAAAATCCTTTGGAGCCACAGGTGAGATTCTCACCTCTCTCTGGCCCCTTTGGGTTGAATAAAAGGACTGGGGTAAGGTAAAGAAGCTCTAAAAGCCCCAGATCCAGCCAGGGATGATTCCATTGGTTTGGCAACCATACGACTGCCTTCACAAAACCCCCTTACAAACTCTGATATTGTGAACCTGTTTTTCACCTTGCTGGTGATAGGGCTAATGATGCAGAGATTAAGGACATAATTTTCAGTGTATATGCCTAACTCCATACACGACATCCATACATGCATTTCACAATGATATTGATGACCAGTGTGATCCCAGCTTATATTAGAGATCTTTTCTGATGATCTTGAATGTACATTTAAGATCTGTGAGATCCCTGTTACTCCTCTGAACCCCCTCACCAGTTGGCATTAAGAAGTTCTTGGGCGGCAGTTCTGATGAAACTTTATTTTAATTTTGTTATACATTTACTTTCTGGCCTGTTTCCCTGAGCTGGCCAAACGATGCAGTATCTCTGATTAGTATAGAGATGAAGAAATATCAACAGTATTGCTGTCTTTCAGCTAACTAGTGCCAGGGACCAATCTTTGTGTTAACAAGCTTTGTCAGAGCACAGTTCTCTTTCCTTGTCAATTATATATGACCCATGTTGTATTGTTCCTCTCGATCACTGGTCACTGACTATCTGTATGACAGGAACCACTGATTGAAACTCCTGGCTGAAATAATGGCATATTTCATGCAATATTCCGTTAGTTGTTTTAAGCACTGTGCCAATGGGAAGTGTGTCTAGAAAGAGCAGCAGTATCTCTAATATAACTTTGGTGCACATATGTGATTTTTCTACCATCATTGAATTGCTTTTATAGATTTTCTCAAGATAGTAAGAGGATCAGATACTGACTCTCCTTTCTGTTGGGTTTTTCTTTGAGTACTAACGGCATCCTTTCTTTTCATTGTGACAATCCATTGCAATGAATTCTAACCTGCCCACACAAATCTAATGAATGTATTCAAATAATTCACAAATGGTTTTCTTAGTGTTTTGATTGTACCATTGAAGAGATAACATTTTCAAATAATAATTGTGCACTTTTTGTTCTAATGCAATCCAAAAGAGATGCTGACATTAAAATGGAACAGTGATTTTCTGTGCGTCATTAGTCAAGACAATTTTAGAAAACAAATTATGGCTGATTATACCATTGGATATATACATTAATTAATTTAGCAAAACGTTGTTAATATGAACCATAAATGATCAGTAAGGTTCCAACTTTTGCCAAGTCAAATCTTCATTCATTTATGTAACTCTTGTTTATTACTAGGACACTTTAATTACTGCTGAATCATAAGAATGTTACATTATTCTTCCTAGTTTGAAATAATTTATAGCTACAAATTGGATTACTTTACTTTATCTTTATTTCTAATTTACCTCTAACTATCTTAAATAGTCATTCCTTGCAGTCTGTGATGGGAGGTATAATCCCAAGTAGGCCTACAAAGGGTTAACAGAACCCCAAGAGCCCAATTAACCCACCTTATTTCACCTGGAGGGCATGCCTGCTCAGTTCAGTATTAGACCCAGCTGAGTGGTTGCCATAAAGCAGAACTGAGAGAAAACCCAGGGTGAGGAGGTCCTATGTTATCTTCTAAGAAGGCCCAAGGAAGAGGCAAGATGGCAATCCTTTCCTTGGTGGAGAGGCTGAAGAAGGCCGCAGATATTGGGGGAGGGGAGGGAATAAGCCTCAGAGACCAGGATTAGCTTCAGTGGTGGGCTACTGTGGGGAAGCATTCAAGACAAATATCCCGTTGGATTGGTGTCCTGAAATAGAACAGAAGAGACAGGGGAACTGGAAGACAGACTGAAATTTCAAACTGGTAGGGGTCTGAGTGAGTTGTTGGTGGTGGTATGTTTCCAGTCACTTGGTGAAGAGGTTGGAAATGCTGTAAGATCTCAGGTCGGGAAAAAGACTTGTTTTGCTACCTGTGTTTTAGTATTGGTGAAGGACACTATTTAGGACACTGATACTTTGGGAACAGGGGCTGCTAACAGGGAGTTTCACAAGAGAGTTCTCCAGGTGAAGGAGGAGCAAATACAGCACCCTTGGGGTAAGTGGCTGTCTGCAGTGTGTGTTTGTGTTTGGGGGTTACTTGCTGTGTGCTGAGCTTGTGTTTGTTTGGTTGTTTGAAGGACCGTAAAGAATCAGACACATCAGAAAAGGGCAGACAAATAAACAGTGACAAGTTTTTAAAGCGCTTGTACACAAATGCTAGAAGTCTAAATAATAAGCTGGGTGAACTAGAGTACCTTGTGATAAAGGAGAATATTGATATAATAGGCATCACAGAAACCTGGTGGACTGAGGACAATCAATGGGACACAATCATTCCGGGGTACAAAATATATCGGAAAGACAGAACAGGTAATGCAGGGGGGGAGTGGCACTATATGTGAAAGAAAATGTAGAATCAAATGAAGTAAAAATCTTAAGTGAATCCACATGTTCCATAGAATCTCTATGGATAGAAATTTCATGCTCTAATAAGAATATAACATTAGGGATCTATTATCGAACACCTGACCAGGACAGTGATAGAGATGATGAAATGCTAAGGCAAATTAGAGAGGCTATCAAAATTAAGAACTCAATAATACTGGGGGATTTCAATTATCTCCATATTGACTGGGAACATGTCACCTCAGGACGAAATGCAGAGACAAAATTTCTCGATACTTTAAATGACTGCTTCTTGGAGCAGCTGGTATGGGAACCAACAAGGGGAGAGGCAACTCTCGTTTTAGTCCTGAGTGGAGCACAGGTGCTGGTCCAAGAGATAACTATAACAGGACCGCTTGGAAATAGTGACCATAATATAATAACATAATAACATTCCCTGAGGTGGGAAGAACATCTCAACAGCCCAACACTGTGGCATTTAATTTCAAAAAGGGGAACTATGCAAAAATGAGGGGGTTAGTTAAACAGAAATTAAAAGGTACAGTGACTAAAGTGAAATCCCTGCAAGCTGCATGGATGCTTTTTAAAGACACTATAATAGAGGCCCAACTTAAATGTATAGCCCAAATTAAGAAACACAGTAAAAGAACTAAAAAAGAGCCACTGTGGCTTAACAACCATGTAAAAGAAGCAGTGAGAGATAAAAAGGCATCTTTTAAAAAGTAGAAGTCAAATCCTAGTGAGATAAATAGAAAGGAGCATAAACACTGGCAAATTAAGTGTAAAAATGTAATAAGAAAAGCCAAAGAGGAGTTTGAAGAATGGCTAGCCAAAAACTCAAAAGTATAGTTTTTAAGTATATCAGAACCAGGAAGCCTGCTAAACAACCAGTGGGGCCCCTGGATGATTGAGGTACAAAAGGAGCGCTTAAAGACGATAAAGTCATTGTGAAGAAACTAAATTGATTCTTTGCTTCAGTCTTCCCGGCTGAGGATGTTAGGGAGATTCCCAAACCTGAGCTGGCTTTTGTAGGTGACAAATCTGAGGAACTGTCACAGATTGAAGTGTCACTAGAGGAGGTTTTGGAATTAATTGATACACTTAACATTAACAAGTCACCGGGACCAGATGGCATTCACCCAAGAGTTCTGAAAGAACTCAAATGTGAAGTTGCGGAACTATTAACTATGGTTTGTAACCTGTCCTTTAAATCAGCTTCTGTACCCAATGACTGGAAGATAGCTAATGTAATGCCAATATTTAAAAAGGACTCTAGAGGTGATCCGAGCAATTACAGACCAGTAAGTCTAACGTCAGTACTGGGCAAATTAGTTGAAACAATAGTAACGAATAAAATTGTCAGACACATAGAAGAACATACATTGTTGGGCAAAAGTCAACATGGTTTCTGTAAAGGGAAATCGTGTCTTACTAATCTATTACAGTTCTTTGAAGGGTTAAACAAACATGTGGACAAGGGGGATCCAGTGAACATAGTGTACTTAGATTTCCAGAAAGCCTTTGACAAGGTCCCTCACCAAAGGTTCTTACGTAAATTAAGTTGTCATGGGATAAAAGGGAAGGTCCTTTCATGGATTGAGAACTGATTAAAAGAAGGGAACAAAGGGTCGGAATAAATGGTAAATTTTCAGAATGGAGCGGGGTAACGGGTGGTGTTCCCCAAGGGTCAGTCCTAGGACCAATCCTATTCAACTTATTTGTAAATGATCTGGAGAAATGGGTAAAAAGTGAGGTGGCAAAGTTTGCAGATGATACTAAACTGCTCAAGATCGTTAAGACCAAAGCAGACTGTGAAGAACTTCAAAAAGATCTCACAAAACTAAGTGATTGGGCAACAAAATGGCAAATGAAATTTAATGTGGATAAATGTAAAGTAATGCACATTGGGAAAAATAACTCAACTATACATACAATATGATGGGGGCTAATTTAGCTACAACGAATCAGGAAAAAGATCTTGGAGTCATTGTGGATAGTTCTCTGAAGACGTCCACACAGTGTGCAGAGGCAGTCAAAAAAAGCAAACAGGATGTTAGGAAGCATTAAAAAGGGGATAGAAAATAAGATGGAGAATATATTATTGCCCTTATATAAATCAATGGTACGCCCACATCTTGAATACTGTGCACAGATGTGGTCTCCTCATCTCAAAAAGTATATACTGGCACTAGAAAAGGTTCAACTTGTGGAACTCCTTGCCTGAGGAGGTTGCGAAGGCTAGGACTATAATACCATTTAAAAGAGAACTGGATAAATTCATGGAGGTTAAGTCCATTAATGGCTATTAGCCAGGATGAGTATAAATGGTGTTCCTAGCCTTTGTTTGTCAGAGGGTGGAGATGGATGGCAGGAGAGAGATCACTTGATCATTACCTGTTAGGTTCACTCCCTCTGGGACACCTGGCATTGGCCACTGTTGGCAGACAGGATACTGGGCTAGATGGACCTGTGGTCTGATCCAGTATGGCCATTCTTAGGTTCTTATTATGTTCTAAGACGCAGGTCTTCAGAAGGTCCTGGCTGTGGGCCCAACGTACCACACTATGTAAGATGGAAATGTCATAATGGGCTGCTGTGGGACAGTGAGGATATTTATTTGGCAATTATATTATATAGTAAACTTTGTAATAATACCTTCCAGTTTTACAATACGTCACATCTGTGGCTCTCAAAATGTTTTATGAATTTAGCCTCACCGTATGTAAGGTAGGCAAGTGTTATGTATGTATGTACACATGGCTATGTATGTGTTACTGAAACATGTTGAAATGATCCACTTTGACATTTTGTTTTGTTTTGAAAATGTTGATTTGAAACAATGTCTGAAACATTTCATTCAACCCCAACAATTTTTTCTATTACTGTGAGGAAAAAACAAAAACAAATCCTTTTCAGTTCAAAACTTTTTTTTTCCAATTGGGCCATGAAATCAAAAAAAATATGCACTGATCTCTAGTGGCACTATCTTCCCGTGGGGTATAATTTTTGAAACTATTGTCTGTCAGTCACACCAAACGTCCACAAAATAAAATACTCAAATATTGTGGGATATAGAGAGAAGGCTAGGTCCATGGGGTGATAATTTTTCTTTCAAAGTGGTTCTTGGAGGGAGCGAAAGTTGGAGTCTCACTACTCAGCTCCTGGCTATATTCACATCCAGTTCTTCGGTGTATCAAGTACACTTGCTGTAATGCACAGGTTTGATCAAACTTCCTCTCAAAATGCCTCTTCTCTGAAAGAAACCCCTTCATCCCAGGACTCCGCCTAATGCATTCACACACAAGGTAGGCTAAAGAGAGCTGAGAGCATGTTAATGAGCTGCCCTTCCTTTTTTCCTCACACTGCCAGGAAAATGTGGTGGGGATAGAAGAAAAGGGGTGGGGAGGCAAACAGCCCTCTCAAAAATGCCCTGTTTGCCTAGAGTTGGTTGGTGAGGGAACAGAGGAGAAACTATTTTGTTAACTGTGTTGTAGAGAAACACAAAACAATTATGATATAATATAGCGATGTTTCATCAACATGAAGTTTTAGTTGTGACAGTGTGCAGTAATAATGTTGTAAACATTGCAATGCAATGTCAGTGCTTCATGCTATGGTCTATAATGGATTTTGACGACAAAGCAGATCTCCAGCATTGAGTACTGTTAATCGAGAGCAACTAAATCCACCCAATGAATTGATATGATTTGTGAACTAATGATAGACAAACCTCAATTTTTGTTAGTTTAAATTGAATAGGCACCCTGAAGTTTGGATTGCATATCCATATTTCAACTCTCAAATTGTGTTGGAACACTTACAGCATCAGCTCTTCTTGCAGTGCATTCTAATGTCACCTTTGCTAAAATCTCTGGGAATAGCCTTCTACTGGTATGTTGGTATGTTTCAGAAGTACACTCATAATGTTTTTTTTAAAAAGCTAACTGATTCTTTTTCCAACCTGAGGCACTTGTGTTCTATTCTATTCAATTTAAGATCTTATGCCACACCAAACCCATGTATCTTAATGCCTTCCAATGATGTATTGAACATTGTGACTAGCACGTCACACTTGATTCCTGCACCAGTCCTCATCCCCGAAGGAAAACTGTATGTGCTTTTTGCTTCTTTAATAGACTAGGAGCTTTTATTAGTGAACACAAAGTTGAAGTTGTTGCATTTGGACTGGAAAGTGCTGAGGTTTGAGACAGTGCTTCTGGAAATGAACTTCATGGTCTTGGACCAGACATTTAGAGTGCTCCATTCCCTCCACAATCTTCATCTTTGTAGTACACAGTTATGTTGTCAGAGGTTTGGAAGAAGGTTCAGGACACTTTATTTCAATACTTTTCATTTGGCAGTTGGTCATTTGGATTCAAAGTTTTCCTATTGAGATTTGACTCTATGAATGATTGTTTCTAGGGCACAGGTAATTTAAAATAAGGAAACGGCAACGGTGCTAGTTTTAAATGTTTCCATACAGACCTCTGTTACAATCCAATTTTGCTAAAAACAAACAAACCAAGTTTGGCTTTGTTCATAGTTTTGAAAACTGCTTTATTCTGCTCAATAAATGAGACTTGGCACATTTCTAGAAACAATGTAATTGTAATCGGGCTGGAAGTTTGGCACTAAAAGAGTGGGGGGAAAATAGTTGTTTGGAAAGCTGGCAGTGAAGTATTTTAAGATCAGCTAAACTTTGTACAAACAAATTGGAATAAAAAAAATCTGTAATCCAATCATGTTACGCCGAAGTTTAATGATAGAAAGTAATGAATTAAACATGTGCTTCTGTAGAAGACTTTGGATGCCAGACCTATTTAAATGCACTGCAGAAAACTTCTCAAAATTTTGGTCTTTTTACTTTTGCTTATTATACTAATTTTTACAGTGAACCACTTCTTGATTTATCAGCCTGATATGATTGTATTTAATGGAAAGAGCATGCTATTGATCAACTCCTATACTCTCCCACCCCTCTACTGTTTAGACCTGGTTAAGGAACTATGCATGATGATAGTTGCATACTCCTTCACTGATTCTCCTTTGTTGTTGCAGGACAGGTGGCATTTGTGGTCTTGACAGTATCACTGGATTGAAAATACCAAACATTATAGGATGTTATAGTACTCTTTGTAGGCTTTATAATTCTGGATTGCTTTTAGCTTTGTCATTCCAATTTACTTTCCTCTTCCTTACAGCTTCAGAAGTAGGACCAGACTTATCAATCACAAATCCTGAGAAAACCTCCAGTTTCTTCTCTCTCCTGGAAGCTTAAACATCCTCGGTCAAATCCTCAGTCGGTGTAAAATTGGCATGGCTGTGCAGACATCTGTGGAGCTATGTTGATCAAAAACCAACGGAAGGAGATTCTCTAGCTCTCTTGCTATAATGAGACATAGGGCATGAGAAATCCTTGAAATGTTTGGTCTTGACTCAAAATTCCTTTATTTTTAGGCTTGCTTCAACAACTTTCCTTGGGTTTGATTACACTCTCACTTTCAATGCTTTAACTCCATTGACCACGGTTGAGTTGTTTCTAATTTCCTAATGTCAGCATAAGTGAAATCAGTGAACAGGGATAAAGCAATTCCCATTGACTTCAGCATCGAAGCTTGTGCAAGAATTGTAGATTGAGGCCCTAGAAAACAATTTACCAGATGCTACCAATTATACTTTTTCAACTGCAAAAGGTTTAGCTTCAGTTGGGAATAATTAGCTATTATCCATACAATATGTTGTTGTTCTGAAATGAAACTCTAAACTTTAACCTTAGTATGAACAACACAAAAAGAAAATCATAGTTGTTTAACTAGTGCAGAGTGTGCTGATTGGGAATTGGTTTTGAGCCAGATTTGCAAAAGAGCTCAGGGCTTTGGGTGCTGGGTTCTTTTGAAAATGTGCCCATCAGTCTAGTTGCTGAGCACTTTTGAAAATCAGGCCCTTATGTAGGAATCTAAATGGAAGCTGAGTTTTTTTGAAAACCTGGTCTTAATTGTGGGTGCTCGGCACCTGAAAATCTACCCCTTAAGAACCAAGTTTTCTACATAACAGTAAGGATACATTAGAAGCAAATTGAATTTTGATTGTGCAAGAGCTGTAGGATTGGGGTCTAAATGTTTGCCTTTTCCTTGTAAAGATTGCCATGTTATGTAAATAAATTAATGTACTTATGAAAATTAAATGTTATGTAGTAACTAATTCATTTACAATCGTTTAACAGTCATTGGATTTTACACTAATTGCCTTATGAGATTAATGAATTTACATAGTTACTTGAGTTTCACATTTCTTGGCAAGGCATAGTGAAAAACCTAATAAAGCCCAGCCACAAGCTTCATTTACTGTGAGATGACTGAGAAAAATGTCTGCCTTGTAACGATGAAATCTGCACTGAGAAGAAGTTCAAGGAATAGACTATCTCAAGTACCGTAAGCTAACAAAGAACTGGTAAGTAATAAAGTGATGACTTGGGGGCCTTGATCCTGCAATGTCTTATGTGTTTAATGGGTGCTAGATGCATAAATGCTTAATGGAGTTTTCAAAAGCACCTATCTATCTTTAAGTGACTAAATACCTTTAAAAATAAGGCCCTTAATCTCCTTTGAAACTAGGATCTAAGTTCCTAAGTCACTTAGGCACTTTTGGAAACCTTACATCTGAAGTGTCTTTTCCTTTTAGTTTTATTATTTTTGCAGTTTTGTGTAGCACTAAGTAAACAAACCCAGAGGATTTTCTCAAACAGGGCAAATGCAGTATGATATTTGTTGTATAATTCCTCCCTTATTTCCATAGTAATTGAACTTTCCCTTCTCTTCCCTGTCCCACCCCTCCCCCAACTAACTTGTAAGCATAGCCTTCTCGTCATGACATGAAGCTGAGAGAAATGTCACTTCTAGTCAGTGGGTCCTTCGACAAATTAAGCATTAAACATCATCTAATTAAATGCTATGAACAATGGCCTAAATATGGAGAAAGGGAGACTAACTACTACATATAATTCTGCATGCTGTTTAGGTGACTCATTCTGCATTAGAAATTGCTTCAGGAAGTTATTTTTTTTTTTCTAGTGTTTATGAAAAATAGCTGATTTCCTCCTTTATTGTATTGTTCTTGGATAGAACTTGCTCACTACTAAATTGTTTAATCCTTCCTGCTGTTACACATCCTGTTAACATCCGCAGTCGCTTTAAAAAGGTATTTTCATTTATAATTGACTTCCAATTTAATATTAATTTCAACACAAAGAGCTGATCAAAATCATACCAAGGCAGGACTATTCATATCTCAGTGCTATATTCATATTCCCTGTTGCTATAGGAACTGAAAAGAACTGAAGCTTACAGACAGTTGAAAAAGTCTATAGTAACTCTGGGATTTATACAATGTTGTGTGCATCTCTGTTTCTTTCTCTCTCCCACTCACACAGTATATTATATGCACACAAAACTGCACTGTGTATGTGTAGTCTCTTTCATGCACAGCATGAAATGTCATTGCTTTTACTTTTCCCTAGCAGTTGAAAACCTCATACACTTGAGCTGACAGTCCATAGTTGTTTGTGTGTGGACAAGGAATTGTCACTGGAGACCCCTGCAGTGAAATCTTGCCCCCACTCCTCAAGACAATGATAAAACTCCCATTGAATTTATTGGGACTGGGATTTCACCCCTACGGTCTTTTGACCCATTTCCAGCTGTTTTGCAATATACAGGTGGAAAGCTGCCCTAGAAGGACAGCTGAGGACTCCCCAAGCATAGAAGAATCCACAGATGACAGAGAGCCTTCTCCCCCATGGTATATGGGATGCACCAAAGGTGGGAGGAGGTGTGGGAGGGATTTGAAGTAGGGTGCAAGTGCAGCATGTTCCAGCCAGTCTTTGCCAGTGTAATGGGCCCAGATTCAGAGAAGTCAACCCCCGAGTCTCTCTGAGGTGGTCTATGCCATCTGCACATTTGGGGCAGAAGGAGGAATTTCACTAGAAGGTTGTTTAAAAATCTGGAAACTATTTGAAGCTGCTAGTGTCAGAATAATTTGTAGAGGGAGGCAAAAAAGGAGAGACCTGCTTTTTATTTGAAATACTTAATTTTTATACACTTTCAATCTACTTTCTCTTTACCCCCACTACCTGACTCCCCACATCCCACACAGCTATGATTACCTTCAGCACGCGTCTCCTATACACATGAACAGCTTTGCATGAGGGGGACTCATTCTGGTTGTCCTAATGGCATCTGTCAGAGCAGGCTGCTCTCCAGTGTGCCTTTATATAACAATCCCACTTAATTTTTTTTGTTGCTAATTTAAATTAAAAAAAAAACAGGGAAATTCTTATTCTAAAAGCTTTATTAGCTAGGGGAGGCAACATGGTCTAGTGTGGGGCGGACAAACTTTTTCACGTAAGGGCCGCATCGGGTTTCGTAAATTGTATGGAGAGCCGGTTAGGGGAGGGGTCATGGCCTGGCCCCCACCTCCTATCTGCCCCCCCCCGGGACTCCTGCTGCTGTTCCCTGATGGCCCCTCTGGGACCCCTGCTCCATCCACACACCCCTGCTCCCTGTCTTCTGACTGTCCCCGAACACCCGCTGTCCCATCCAACTCCTCCTCTCATTCCTGACATCCCCCCCAGGACTCCTGCCCCATCCAACTACCCCTTCTCCCTGTCCCCTGACTACACCCGGAACCCCTGCCTCTGACTGCCCCCCTCCACCCCATCCAACCCCCCCTCTTTCCTGATTGCCCCTGCCGGAACCCCTGACTCTGACTGACCCTCCTGCCCCCATTCAACCCCCTGTTTCCCCCCTGACCACCATCCACACCCCTGCCCCCTGACCATCACCCTGAACTCCCCTGCCCTCTATCCAACTCCCCTGCTCCCTGCCCCTTACTGCGCTGCCTGGAGCACCAGTGGCTGGCAGCACTGGAGCCGGGCCACGCTGCCGCCACCGCCACTGCCACCATGCAGCACAGAGCACCGGGTCAGGCCAGGCTCTGCAGTTGTGCTGCCCCAGGAGCTCACATCCTCGCCGCCCACAGCATTGTGCCGGCGGTGGAGTGAGCAAGCTGAGGCTGCAGAGGAGGCGGGACAGCAAGGGAGGAGCCCCGAGTGAGCCTCCTGGGCCAGGAGCTTGGGGGCCAGGCAGGATGGTCCCGCGGGCTGGATGTGGCCAGCAGGCTATAGTTTGCCCACCTCTGGTCTAGTGGATAGGAAATTGGGCTGCTACTCAGGAGGCCGAGATTCCACTCCCATCTTGCCACTGACCTTAGGCAAATCACTTTACTTCTCCATCTGTTTCCCCTCCCATACTTTGTCTCCTTTGTCTACACTATAAGCTTTCCAGACCAGGGACTGTCTCGTATGTTTGTACAGCACCTAGTACAATGGAGCCTGACCTTGGCTGGGCTTTCTGAGCACTGTTGTAACACTATTGCTATTAACAGCAATAAACTTACAGGGAAGGTTTCTCTGGTGCATTTCCTGTTTACTTATTTCCTCAAAATCACATCTGATTTTGAGGATATGGAGGGGCAGTTATATGATGAAAGTGAGAGGGAGTTTGTGGTGGAAGTGAGGAATCTGCAAATGCAGTTGGTTTATGGGGTTTGGGTGATAAGGAATGTGCACTGAGGTTGGTTTGAATCTTAGTGTTGCCTTAATTGGTTATTTCCTTGAACTTGCGTGATTGTGTTCATAGGAAATAAACTTGACCTGCCTTAACCTTTCAGTTAACAGAGCTTTTAGTTCTCGAGCCACACTGATATGGCAGCATGTTACTTCAATAAACTAAAAAATGTTATTTAGTGAAACCTCTACCCATGCACAATCTTCTTGAAATGCAATACCCAACAGTAACCAGTTCACTCCTACTATGCTGCATTTTTCCATGCAGTATTTATTGTTGTTTCCACACAGACCCATTGAATACAAAGGTATGCACATCTCATTAATTTCAAAGTGAGTTTGATGGCATATGTTGACTACTAGCATAGCAAAGAATTTCAGAAACTAGAACCTGGTTCCAATGTCACTGGTGTGACTCAACTAGTTTCAGTAGAGTAATTTAAACTGATGTAAATTAGCTCAGAATCAGGCCTGAGCTCTATAGTCTTGGCTTGGAAAAAATGCTACTTTTTTTGCTTTTCTGGAAATATAAAACAGCTGTATAGGTAATATTAATTGTAAGGGATTAGGAGCTATACTAGCAGTTGTTTCGGATTTGTCCCCAGATATGCAATCCCTCAGGCACTGCCTCCTGAAAAACTAGTTTATAATGCAAAGTAATGTGAGATAGCAAAGTATGGTATAAGGCCTTGATGCTGCAATGAACTCTATTGTGGTGAATGCCGGTGCCTGTGCAGAGTACTTTGCCAGATCAGGGCTAAATCTGGAACATTGCCTAGCATAGACTTTACTAATAATAGCTGATGTGCATCTTCAGAACCTATTTTTCAAGGACAAGTCACTTAGTATGTCACTCTTTTTCCAAAATATCCAAATGTAGCAGCCCAGTTAAAGACTTGAACTGTCTTCTTTGGGGCAGGAATCATGTCTCCTTTTGTATTTGTAAAATGCTTCCCCTAAAGGGGGCCCTATTCCTGATCAAGGATCAACATTAAATGCTAATTAATAGTAAGTGTGCAAAAGTTCTCTTATTCAAACCAATGAATGAGATCTTCACCCCTGCTCTGGCCACTTTGCACAAGGTAGAAGGAGGGGAGTGATGTAAAGGGGCCTTAACAACTCCAGTTCTGCCAGAAGCAGGATTCTCTTGCTGCAGTCACCACTCTCCTTCAGGGACTTTCTGGTAAGTCCTAGCATAATGGGGAGGCAGGGAGTGTGTGTCAGGAACAGGACTGCAGCTCACAGCTTTGTGGAAATTCCGGGCATCACTGTGACCTCTGGGACATCCAGGGGAAATTGTTGTAACTTAGAAAGGCCCCTGGGCTGTCTTAGTTATACTCTGTACTTCTCCAGCCTCTGGAGAAACCTAGCATCAGAAGTGCTTAAAGCCACCATAGTTTCCTCTCCCACTTGGCTGCAAGTTCTGTTTTGTGCCTCTAAAAGCATCGCAGAATCTCAGCCAACAGATTTTTAATTGTTTGCTTTAAAAAAGTTAACTTCAACACATTTCTACTCTTTACAAAATTTCTCATGGAAACTTGCTATACTCTCTGTGTTGGTAGCCCAGATGCAATATTTAAACTTTAAAATATTTGAATTATAAAACCCTGGAAATATGACACCTGCAGATGGATCTTTAAATGTAATGATACAATCATATCTCACAAAATTATTATTTTAATTAACTTTTTATTGGACTTTCCATAAAAGAAAAGCCACAGAAATTCAAAGATACATTTAGCTCACTAAATTACTCTTGTATGAATTCATTATATAACAGTGGTATTGATGTATGTGTAGTACATGTGATCATGATTTCCCACCTAAAACTGTGAATGCTAGCAGTGTAATATAGTGCTGTAAAGCATGGGCCGAACTTTAAGCATGTGAGTACTCGCTGTGACTTCAATTAGAATATTCATATGCTTAAAGTTAGATAATGGAGCTGGCTAAAAAATAAAAATCCCTTCCCTGGGGTGGGGGGAAATGCATTTTGTGGAGGAGTGGGAGTCATTTCAAACCAGGATACAGATGGGGTTGCCAACTTTTTACTCACGTAAATCCGAAAACCCTTGTCCTGCCCGGCCCATCTCCAGCTGGGGGTGCAAGCTCTGATGTGGGGCTGGAGATGAGGGATTTGGGGTACAGGAGGGGCTCCAGGCTGGGGCTGAGTGGTTCAGAGTGCGGGAGGTGGCTCTGGGCTGAGGGAGGGAGTTGCATGTGGGGGTATGTGAGGGCTCTTGGGGTGCAGACTCTGGGGTAGGGCTGGGGATGACGG
The DNA here is from genome assembly GCF_013100865.1 of Trachemys scripta elegans. Taxonomy (NCBI): domain Eukaryota; kingdom Metazoa; phylum Chordata; order Testudines; family Emydidae; genus Trachemys; species Trachemys scripta. The sequence goes on from NC_048305.1 coordinate 58,983,574, forward strand.
GTTTGGGGTGTAGGAGGATGCTCTGGGCTGGAACTGAGGGGTTTGGAAGGCGGGAGGGGGATCAGGGCTGGGGCACAAGGGGGAGTGAGGGCTATGGCTGGGGGTGCAGGCTCTGGGGTGGGGCTGGGGATGAGGGGCTTGGGGTGCAGGATGATGGACAGTCAGTGGCCTGGTCAGCGGTGGAGCCGCCAGGATCCTTTTTTGACAGGGTGTTCCAGTTGAAAACTGGACACTTGGCCACCCTAGATACAGATGCAAATTTGCACCCACACAGACACCTTTTTACAGGAAGGAATTTGAAAAAAAAAGTTCTGTTTTTTTTTTCCTACCAAAACAGAATTTTTTGGCTTCCTAGCTGCCTACCCAGAAGGCTCCTGTCAATTTCACTGGCAGAAAGTGAAATTGACAAGAGCCTTCCAACCCAGGTACCAGAGAGGCATAGAGACAGGCACCTCAGCTTCTCCCCCCCAACTCCAGTGCCTGAGAGGCTGAGCACAGTGTCTCTCTGCCTCTTCTCCTGGATCTTGAGGGAAGTCAGGGAAGCTTGAGTGGCAGGTTTCTCTGCCTCTCCAGCCTTGGAACTGGTGGGGAAGGCAGAGAGCCAAGGAGGCAGCGAATCAGGGTATTTACCCTGCTCACCCCTCCAGGTACTAGTCTTTTATCAGTTGACAAGAGTCTTCCAGGCATGCAGCCGGAGAACTATAACTTTGATTTTTCCCATCAAAAACTCCAAACTTTTTAGCAAAATTGAAATTTTCCCACAGAATGTCTCAGTTTCGTGAGAAGGGCATTGCTGTCAGCAATTATTCTAACAAATTCTGACCAGCTCTAGTAGGTGCATGCTGAAGTACCTTGCTGAATTAATGTTTACATGACTGGTTTGTAGGTACACACAATAAAAATATCCACAAACTGTAAAACAGCTTAATCCCTAACAAAAAGGTTGTTTATGTATTTTTTTTAAATAACCATAACAATAATTAAGCATAGCTTGGCCCAAAGCTGAGTGGAAGTAAAGGAAGCTCTCAAATAATATGGGCTTGAAGTTTGGAAGTGATCAGAAAACTATATTGCAGGCTTTCAAAATGTAGATTTTTGAATTAAAGAAATTGACACAGCCCTGCAGTCTGTGGTTCCTCAAAGTGTAAACAACTTTTGATGACACTTTAAAACTGAAAACTCCAAGGCAAAGTCTGGCCACAATCTATCAGCTGGCTGGAGATATTGATCTTACTTGCTCTGCTTTAGCATCTGTGTCATTCCACTGACTTCACTGGAGTCACTGCTAATTTAAACTAGCGAAAACAGATCAAAATCAGGCTGTGTGTTTGTAAATGTACAATCTCCCAGTTGCTATAGTCTAAACACTTCTTCTGGTCTGAGGGGAAAAAGGTCTTAGTATAACCCAGAATATGTGAATTGAGCATTCAAAGGGGCTAAACATACATAATATATGGATTTAGGACTTATGGCTTCCCTACTAGTTGGTAATTGCAACTTATTGGGCATCATTTCTCACTGATTGACATGCTGTATCCTTGACAGCATAACAAGTTAAGGACAAAGTCAATTATTGATTAGCTGTCACCTGTCTCACATTCCTGTGAAAGGATTGAATATTGGTTGCATTCAAAATGAGTTAATACTAGCCAAAAGGGCTAAGGGGAATAAGAAATGCTTGCACACACACAGTATGGGTTTTTTTTTTTTTTTGGCGGGGGGGGGGGAGAAGAAATGCTAGAGAGGACAGAGGCCCATTTAAAAACATCTGAAAGGAAGCTAAATCTATGATGACTCAGAAATGGTAGAATTACTGAACTACTCTGTCTTTCTGTTTGAAAAAAAAAACAACAGAAAGTATACAAATAATATGTCCAGATGGCATATTATACTTTTCTAAACCAATTTTGATACCAATTATACTATTGTAAACCAAATACCTTTCTAACATAGATTAATCAGTAGAATTTTTTGCTTGAAACACTTGTTCACGCTCAAACTATACAGTTTGGCTTAGTTGACCATAAGAAGTTATTAGATTTGAACCAAAATCAAAATGGAAAATCCAAACTCCTTTGAACTTCAAAATTTAAGATTAAAATCCCTGAATTCAAACTCATGTCTGCAGATTTGATTCTATATCTAATCCAAAACCTGAAGGGGCCTATTTCCAGATGCCAGTAAGGATATAGGAGCACACATACATTCCCTACATGCATTTCCTACAAGTGAATATTCTAAGAGATATTTAATGTCAAATCTGACCCCAATCAAAGTAACAACAAAAACGTTAGTGATTAAAATTGAGAATTGCTAGCACTCTCAATTTCCATGTCATCAGAAAACTGAAGCCCTAAATAAAAATGTAATTGGAAAAGAGCAACCCTGTGTCATCTAAAGATTGTAACAGTAGTAGAGAATGGCTTAGCGCTGTATAAATAACTGACTTTTTGAATCACTGGCTGTTTTGGAGAGAGAAAAAAATCAGCACACTGAAAAATCAAATATTTAATTGCAGGTTGAACAAAACATTTTGTTTGACCCAAAATTAAATGTTTAATTCATTTTTGAGCTTTATAAAATCTGTGAAAAATAAAAATTGAAGTAAATTTCTAAACAGTCATTTTGAATTAAAAAAACCCAAAACAAATGTTTTGTTTCAAAAATGGAACATTTCTTTATTTTTTTCAAATTTTATAGGATTTTTTTTATTAAAACAATTTGGCAATTTCCACACAAATTTGTGAAATGTTTTGAATGACCCAAATCTGCATTTGTGCCCTCCCCCAACCAAAATAAAAATGTAGGCTGAAAAAATTTTACCCATTGAAGTCTGGATTTCTGGGTTCTATTCGTGTCTCAGCTACTGCTTTCCTTTGTTAATTTGAGCGATCTCCATAACCTTTCTATATCTCATTTTTCTCGTCTGTAAATTGTAGACACATGCATCTGCCTCACAGGATAAGAAAAGATTTTATCATTGTATCAAATATTTTACTAAAATCTAGCTATGACAGCTATTTCAGTCCTTTTACATACAAATTCAATTACAGAAAAGGAAATCTATTGTCTGTTCTAATCCTGATCCTTAAAGGCCAAATTGTTACCATTTTTCATTTTTCATTCTCTGTTATACCAGTAGTCTCACTGATTTAATTGTGATTCCTCATAGAATTAGCGCCTGCTCAGCGTGCATGAGAATCTGGCCTCAAGATAAGAGTGGTTTCCCTGGCAACTTCAAATACTCTTTTGTTTACTTCACAAAATGATTGCATTTTTACTAGGACATTTTAAAACCAGGATAAATGTAATCTTTAAAAAAGGTTTGTACATCTGTTGCAGACAGGATTATTTCTTATATTTATTTTAATAATGCTACAAAATACCAATTTTTCTTTCTTCTTGTGTTCTAGTCGAATGAGTGATGTCTGATTAAAAAATATTTCTAAAAGAAAGCAATAAGGATTTCATTAAAAGGTTTGAATGGTGAGGAAGAGAACATGGTTGCTGGATTGTTTTTCAGTTTTCCCCCTTTGATTTATATCTCCTACTGTCTTTCCATCAATAATGTTTCACTTTATTTACCATTTGTAATTTTCTTTGTCAGGACTATAAGGATTATGCTTTATGATGTCTAAGGGCAAGCCAAGCTAGGCTTCTAAAGAATCTATTTTCCAAATCACAAACTTTGGGAAGTAAATATTATGCTTTCATGGTGCTCTTAGCTGCTTTTCTCCACTCTAGTTGGGATCTGGTTTGTAGAATATTAAATCAGCCATGACTAGAATATTTGATCTTCTCAGATGTCATCAAATTTCTTGTGAGATTTGTTACTCACAACTGATGGTAAATTTGAAAGATTAACTAACAAAATCCATCATGTGGAGATGCAGATAGCTAATCTGGAAAATATTCTTTTGGGGGTATGATGCACTTTTCAATCTGTGGATTAATGTGCATAAAATTCATTAGTGAACATTTTAGAGAATAAAGCCAGAATTACTTGAAATACATGGTAAAAGACAGGTGGTCTGAGTCCTTTCTTTTATTTAATCTCCATATGCTCTGTGGTCACTATCTCCTTTCTAGTGGCCATGGGCATAATTTTCAAAAGAACCTTAGTCCCTGTGAAAGTCAATGGGCATGTTACTAACTGAAATGACTTGAAGGATTATGCTGGTTGTATTTGTCTGTGGGTGCTTGCACAAGAAGTGTGGGGAAGGCATAAGGAGTTCTTTCCTTGGTACCATCACTCAGAAGTAGGGACAGATTCTGGGGCCCCTCCAGCCCCTCTACACCACTGTGGCAACATATTGGGTCTGTAAAGGAGCCTCAAAAGCCTAGAGGAAAATTCATGCAGTGAAGGAACAATGTAAATCAGGTGTATTCCATCCTATGCTGCAAAATCTCAACAGCCCTGGTTTAGGGGCATGCCAAAGGCAGGACACATAGTGTCTATAGAGCAAAATGTGACAGCTATCCTGTGCTATAGAGCAGCCCCATGTACAGTCAAAAGAAAACCTTGGTGCTGCACTAATTTTCATCCAAGGCTGTACTATCCCTGAAGCAGGTAGATTTGGCAAGCAGCCACCTTTTGATCATTCATCTAGGAGCTATGTCTTCTGCACTGTCGCTCCTAAAAGGCACTGAACAGAGTCTATCCCTTAATCTTTTAATGCTCTGCAGTACAAGGACTACTTACGAGTAAAACCACTACCTGGGCTATCCCTACCCCAGTGTTGCAGGGAGGAGGCCAGGCTGTATTTTACCTCCCTGTCCCCCTCCACACTGACCAGTGGAGATAACCTGCTGCAGAGGGAAGCATATACTGCATTGCCCCTTTCCTCCTCTCAAATGGGGATAGTAACTCCCACTGCAGGCTAAGGAGCTATTGTGCTTATCTGACACAGTGAGGAAGGAAACTCAGAAAAGGTTTTATTTTCTTGGACTGGCCTTGCCAATCCTTCTTCAGAACCCATGAAATCGGGGGTGTTTTGTAATGGGACTGCTGATACAGTGAACTGAAAGGATGGCTTTACTCAAAATAGCTATGAAAACTATGACACCTTTCAAACTCAACAGATGTGTTCCTCCTATATCCACAATTGTTTGAGCGATAAAAAATAAGTTTTTGTCCAAAAGCACTGCAGAGGCATCATAGCTAATGGTGAGGGAGCTGCATTCTTCTCCCCCTTGTATATCCTCAACATAGTTGTTTACTAAATTTCAATCAAATACAGCTGGGGAAATCTGAAGAAGAGACTGGCATTGCACAGGTGTGACTGAGAGTCTAATTTGGCCTGCAGAATTTATATTAATGGTGTTGGTGCATGAGAAGGAAAGAACTTAAGCTGACTCTGGTAGTCAAGTTGAATGTGGAAGACTGGTAGTGGGGGGGGGGGAATCTTACTTGTAAACCGAGCACATTTCATATGGAAATTATTGAAAGGCAATCAATATGGAACCCTTTGAAGCTAGTTTTACAGTCTGTTTAGAGATTATAACTACACTTAGAGCTGAATCCTACACTCACTGAGGTCAATGGGGAGCAGTATTTGGCCTTTCAAGATGTGTTCTTTATCCTGTGCCTTTATACTTGCACTTAGGCAAGAAGTCATCTTGTATATTTACATTAATTAGGAAAGACCTAATGCGGGAAGATTTTTTCCACTCAGGTCTGTTCATTAAGATTTGCAGGAAACCACGAGATAAACTTCAGATGTGACTCCACTTTAATGGATTCAAACTTCATTGCTTATTCAACTATTTTCATTACTTTAAATTTTGAAAATAAGCTAAATCTGTTAATGGATTTGGAATGGCAAGACACACAGAATCTCACAGTCTTTGCTATTTCCTACTAATTACTAATTCTGTTTCCATAAGGAGGTTTAATGTTTCTGACTAAATTAACCATGCATGCCTTGCAGAATGTGTACTTAAAAGAACTCCTGCTGGCATGTTAGAATTTTCATTTTGTATAATTCTTGTAAACATGCAAAAATTAGCTTGTGCATCTGGTTTATGTAATTAAAATATTGGATTTTTTTCTATACAGTAAATATGATATAAAACACCTATATACAGTATGGGCCCGATCCAAAGCTGACAGAAGTCAGTAGGAGGCTTGCCATTGGATTCAATGGGCTTTAGATCAGTTTGTGTGTGATCAAGGGCATTCAGCCTCTTTCTCTTTCTTAGTATGCTGTGAACAAGCTGTGGACACTATAGCATATCTACATTGCGGAGCACCGGGGTGTGATTTTTAAAGTGCACTATCGTGTTGCACATTCATTTGTCCATATAGACCTACCGATGTGCACTAAAAGATCCTTGGTGCACGTTAACATAGTGCTGTACTATGTTAAAGCACATTTGGAAACTTTTAATAGGCACCAGCAGGATCTACATTAATGTGCAACATATTAGTGAACTTTAGAAATCACATCCCCATAGTGCTAATTTCCCCACTGTGTAGAAAAGACGTTAATCTTCAAGAAATAACAGGAAGATCTGCTTCCATGCTAAAACACTTTTCATTATTAACTGAAGTGACTCATTTTGTAGATATATATTTTCTAGAGGGCTTGGGATGGAACTAATTTCTTCCCAACTATTGTAGGTGGTGGTTATATTGATGCAGTGATACTCAGACCTCAGTGCTTCAGGAGCCAAATTAGTGATCAGCATTACCCAAAAGATCCACAGTAGTGTGAATTCATTGTTTCATTTACTTTAGTACTATATATTTGGTATTTAAACAGTATGGCAGGGGAAATATTTTGTATCTATCTATCTATCTAGGGACTGGAAGGGACCTCGAGAGGTCATCTATTCCACTCCCCTTCACTCATGGCAGGACTAAGTATTATCTAGACCATCCCTGACAGGTGTTTGTCTCCAATGATGGAAATTCCATCACCTCCCTAGGCAATTTATTCCAGTGCTTATCCACCCTGACTGTCAGGAAGGTTTTCCTAATGTCCAACCTAAACCACCCTTGATGCAATTTAAGCCCATTGCTTCTTGCCCTATCGTAACAACCTTTTATGTACATCAAAACTGTTACTATGTCCCCTCTCAGTCTTACCTTCTCCAGACTAAACAAGCTCAATTTTTTCAATCTTCCCTCATAGGTCATGTTATCTAGAACTTTAATCATTTTTGTTGCTTTTCTTTGGACTTTATCCAATTTGTACACATCTTTCCTGAAATGTGGTGCCAACTGGACACAATACCTCAGTTGAGGCCTAATCAGCATGGAGTAGAGCAGAAGAATTACTTCTCGTGTCTTGCTTACAGCACTCCTGCTAATACAGCCCAGAAGGATGTTTGCTTTTTTTTTTTTTTTTTTTTTTGCAAGTGTTCCACTGTTGTCTCAAATTTAGCTCGTGATTCACTATGACACCCAGATCACTTTCCGCAGTACTCTTTCCTAGGCAGTCGTTTCCTGTTTTGTATGGGTGCAACTGATTGGTCCTTCCAAAGTGGAGTACTTTGCATTTGTCCTTATTTATATAATATATAAATGATATACCCATATATACTCGATCACAAGCTGGTTCGTTTATAAGCCTACCCCCCCAGACTGTTTGTCAGTCTGTTTGTTTGTTTTGGTTGTTTGAAGGACCGTGTGCTGTGGCTGGCAGTTGGAAGGTTTGAAAGCTAGAAGCCTCTGGTAAGTGGCTGAGCCTTCATCAGTGGGCGGGGCATTCATACAGGCCAGGGCTTTATAAAGCAGCGCACAAGCCACCAGGGAGCTTTGCAAACAGGGGCTGCTAACAGGGAGTTTCGCAAGGGAGTTTGGAAGGGGAGCAGGAAGGGGGCGAGGGTCCCTTGCCAGTTCCATCTGTTTTCTCTTGATTCCCCTTAATACCTATAAAGCAACTACATTTTAACTTTTTGCTTAAACAACCCTTTCAGCTGACAGGGGGCTGCAGACAGGAGTTTGACAGAGGGAGGCTTACGATGGTTAGGAAGACCCGCAACACCTGTGCCAGCACTGCTACTGTCTCCTCCACCTGTGCCTGTAGCCAGACAGAGTGCCTGAGCATGGATGCCTCTACCCAGATCCTGGTGTGGTTTTGCAAAGACTGTAACTTGCAATTTCCACTTACTGATATCCAGGCTGGGGGGACCATCCAATGTGAGAGGTGCCTGCTGGTGGAATCTCTCAGGCAGCAGGTGGGAGAGCTACAGGAGGAGGTGGCTAGGTTGAGGAGCATCCGTATCCACGAGCAATTCCTCGACAGTGTCCATGTGGAGACAGCTGAGGTAGCTGTCCCAGTACACAGGACTGCTGATACACCACTGGTGGAGGAGGAGATGGCTCAGGGTGGACACTGGCAGCTGGTTACTTCTGGCAGCAGGCAGTGCTCCACCCTTGCTCCGAACCCTCCTGCCATGGTTATAGGTAACCGTTATGCTCTTCTTGATACAGGAAAGAAGGAATAACTCCCTACAGTGAAGGAGGAGAAGCCTCGTACCCCTAAGGCTGGAAAGTCTGCTGCCACCACTGCGAATAGGAAACGTAGGGTAGTGGTGGTCGGAGACTCTCTGCTGAGGGGGACGGAGGCGCCCATCTGTCGCCCTGACATTTCATCTCGGGAGGTATGCTGCCTGCCGGGGGCCTGTATCCGAGACGTTACGGAGGCATTGTCGAGGATTATCCAGCCCTCTGACTACTACCCCATGCTACTCATCCATGTGGGCACAAATGATACTGTGCGGTGTGACACTGAGCAGATCAAGAGTGACTACAGGGCTCTGGGAGTACGGGTGAAGGAGTTTGGAGCGCAGGTGGTATTCTCTTCAATTCTTCCTGTCAAAGGTAGGGGCCCGGGCAGAGACAGATGCATCATGGAGGTGAATGCCTGGCTGCGAAGATGGTGTCGCCAGGAGGGCTTTGGCTTCCTAGACCACGGGATGCTATTCGAGGAAGGACTGCTAGGCAGAGATGGCGTTCACCTTTCGAGGAGAGGAAAGACCCTATTCGGACACAGACTGGCTAACCTAGTGAGGAGGGCTTTAAACTAGGTTCGACGGGGACAGGTGAGCAAAGCCCACAGGTAAGAGAGGAACATGGAGACCGGGGAGATGGGTCGGAAACGAGAGGGAGTGTGGGCTATATTGGCAGAGAGAAAGGAGAGTCAGGACAAAACTGGGAGGAAAGATCAAACCAGTATCTTAGATGCCTATATACAAATGCGAGAAGTATGGGGAATAAGCAGGAAGAACTGGAAGTGCTAATAAATAAATACAACTATGACATTGTTGGCATCACTGAAACTTGGTGGGATAATACACATGATTGGAATGTTGGTGTGGATGGGTACAGCTTGCTCAGGAAGGATAGACAGGGGAAAAAGGGAGGAGGTGTTGCCTTATATATTAAAAATGTACACACTTGGACTGAGGTAGAGATGGACATAGGAGACGGAAGTGTTGAGAGTCTCTGGGTTAGGCTTAAAGGGGCAAAAAACAAGGGAGATGTCATGCTAGGAGTCTACTACAGGCCACCTAACCAGGTGGAAGAGGTGGATGAGGCTTTTTTCAAGCAACTAACAAAATCATCCAAAGCTCAAGATTTGGTGGTGATGGGGGACTTCAACTATCCGGATATATGTTGGGAAAATAACACAGCGGGGCCCAGACTATCCAACAAATTCTTGGACTGCATTGCAGACAACTTTTTATTTCAGAAGGTTGAAAAAGCTACTAGGGGGGAAGCTGTTCTAGACTTGATTTTAACAAATAGGGAGGAACTCGTTGAGAATGTGAAAGTAGAAGGCAGCCTGGGTGAAAGTGATCATGAAATCATAGAGTTTGCAATTCTAAGGAAGGGTAGAAGGGAGAACAGCAAAATAGAGACAATGGATTTCAGGAAGGCAGATTTTGGGAAGCTCAGAGAGCTGATAAGTAAGGTCCCATGGGAATCAAGACTGAGGGGAAAAACAACTGAGGAGAGTTGGCAGTTTTTCCAAGGACACTATTAAGGGCCCAAAAGCAAGCTATTCCGCTGGTTAGGAAAGATAGAAAATGTGGCGAAAGACCACCTTGGCTTAACCACGAGATCTTGCAAGATCTAAAAAATAAAAAGGAGTCATATAAAAAATGGAAACTAGGACAGATTACAAAGGATGAATATAGGCAAACAACACAGGAATGCAGGGGCAAGATAAGAAAGGCAAAGGCACAAAATGAGCTCAAACTAGCTACGGGAATAAAAGGAAACAAGAAGACTTTTTATCAATACATTAGAAGCAAGAGGAAGACCAAAGACAGGGTAGGCCCATTGCTTAGTGAAGAGGGAGAAACAGTAACAGGAAACTTGGAAATGGCAGAGATGCTTAATGACTTCTTTGTTTCGGTCTTCACCGAGAAGTCTGAAGGAATGCCTAACATAGTGAATACTAATGGGAAGGGGGTAGGTTTAGCGGATAAAATAAAAAAAGAACAAGTTAAACATCACTTAGAAAAGTTAGATGCCTGCAAGTCACCCGGGCCTGATGAAATGCATCCTAGAATACTCAAGGAGCTAATAGAGGAGGTATCTGAGCCTCTAGCTATTATATTTGGAAAATAATGGGAGACGGGAGAGATTCCAGAAGACTGGAAAAGGGCAAATATAGTGCCCATCTATAAAAAGGGAAATAAAAACAACCCAGGTAACTACAGACCAGTTAGTTTAACTTCTGTGCCAGGGAAGATAACGGAGCAAGTAATTAAGGAAATCATCTGCAAACACTTGGAAGGTAGTAAGGTGATAGGGAACAGCCAGCATGGATTTGTGAAGAATGAATCATGTCAAACCAATCTGATAGCTTTCTTTGATAGGATAACGAGCCTTGTGGATAAGGGTGAAGCGGTGGATGTGGTATACCTAGACTTTAGTAAGGCATTTGATACGGTCTCGCATGATATTCTTATCGATAAACTAGGCAAATACAAATTAGATGGGGCTACTATAAGGTGGGTGCATAACTGGCTGGATAACCGTACTCAGAGAGTTGTTATTAATGGTTCCCAATCCTGCTGGAAAGGCGTAACGAGTGGGGTACCGCAGGGGTCTGTTTTGGGACCAGCTTTGTTCAATATCTTCATCAACGACTTAGATATTGGCATAGAAAGTACGCTTATTAAGTTTGCGGATGATACCAAACTGGGAGGGATTGCAACTACTTTGGAGGACAGGGTCATAATTCAAAATGATCTGGACAAATTGGAGAAGTGGTCTGAGTTAAACAGGATGAAGTTTAACAAAGACAAATGCAAAGTGCTCCACTTAGGAAGGAAAAATCAATTTCACACATACAGAATGGGAAAAGACTGTCTAGGAAGGAGTACGGCAGAAAGGGATCTAGGGGTTATAGTGGACCACAAGCTAAATATGAGTCAACAGTGTGATGCTGTTGCAAAAAATGCAAACATGATTCTGGGATGCATTAACAGGTGTGTTGTGAGCAAGACACGAGAAGTCATTCTTCCGCTCTACTCTGCTCTGGTTAGGCCTCAGCTGGAGTATTGTGTCCAGTTCTGGGCACCGCATTTTAAAAAAGATGTGGAGAAATTGGAAAGGGTCCAAAGAAGAGCAACAAGAATGATTAAAGGTCTTGAGAACATGACCTATGAAGGAAGGCTGAAAGAACTGGGTTTGTTTAGTTTGGAAAAGAGAAGACTGAGAGGGGACATGATAGCAGTTTTCAGGTATCTAAAAGGGTGTCATAAGGAGGAGGGAGAGAACTTATTCACCTTAGCCTCTAAGGATAGAACCAGAAACAATGGGTTTAAACTGCAGCAAGGGAGGTCTAGGTTGGACATTAGGAAAAAGTTCCTAACTGTCAGGGTGGTTAAACACTGGAACAAATTGCCTAGGGAGGTTGTGGAATCTCCATCTCTGGAGATATTTAAGAGTAGGTTAGATAAATGTCTATCAGGGATGGTCTAGACAGTATTTGGTCCTGCCATGCGGGCAGGGGACTGGACTCGATGACCTCTCGAGGTCCCTTACAGTCCTATAATCTATGAATCTATGAATCTATGAAGATGGAGAAGTAAAAATGGATTTTTTTTATAACCCGTTCATAAGTCGACCCTATAATTCAGGAGTCAGCAAACTTTGGCTCCCAGGCCATCAGGATAAGCCGTTGGTGGGCTGAGATGGTTTGTTTACCTCGAGTGTCCGCAGGCACGGAGGTAAACCTAAGTAAACAAAGTGTCCCAGCACTCCAGCTGCTTACCCTGACGGGCTGGGACAGCAACTGGTGGGGAAATTTTGTGGGGGAGAGAAGCTGGGAGCCAGGGAAGTAACCCCTGTGAGCACTTCCCGCATGACCCCACCCCTAGCCCGGGACCCCCACACTCTCCCTATCCCATCCCTTCCCACCTTATCTGGGGAGGGACAGGGGAGGATGTCTCTGACCCGGCTGGAGCTGCTCCGGCAGGCTGGGCAGCGTGGCCGTAGCCTGCTCTGGCAGGCCAGACCGGGCGGCGCAGCCGCAGCATGTTCCAGCAGGCTGGACCAGGCAGCACGGCTGCAGCGTGCTCCGGCGCCCAGGCAGCGCGGCCACAGCCTGATCTGGGGGGAGGGGCCGAGTGACATGGCTGCAGCTACTTCGGAGGCTGAGGGGAGAGCAGCGTGGCCAGAAGCGGAGAGACTCTGGCCCCGCCTCTTCCCTTCTGGCTCTGCTGGCTGCGCTGCCTCTCCTCCCTCCCTCTGTTGGGGGAGGGGCTGTGTCCCACCTCTCCCTCTCTATACCCGTTCATAAGCCGACCCCCTTCTCTGGTGCTTCCCTTTTTTACTAAAAAAATTTGACTTATGAACGAGTATATACGGTATATAATATATGTATATAATTTCTCACAACAAAATGACTGACCAAGTATTATTATGTTATCAACTACAATTGGTCAATAACACAGAAAAATCATCCTGATTGGTTAATAACTTAGATTTATTAATAATTAAATCACACAGTGTTTTAATATCACATGCTGCAAAGAGCCACAGGAGACACATTAAAGAGCCACTTCTGACTCTTGAGTCTGTCTGAGTATCACTGTATTAATGTATTTAAATATATTAGGTAACATTTTTCTAAAGCATCTCAATCCCATTGACTTTTAATGGGACTTTTGAAAATGGGATTTTGGCATTTTTGCAAAATTTAGAGTCCTATTTTCTAAAGGGCCTAAGTCAATTAGGAGCCTAAGTCCTTAGGAAGTTAGGGAAATATTACCCATTGATACTTTGGAACTTGCTTATAGTGAGCCTGGATATTGTTAAATTCTGCAGTGGAATGAAAGTCCTGGATTATATAAACATAGTTTTAAAGGGCTTTAATACCTCAAAACATCACGATCTTGTCTGACTTAATAGGAATAAGCACAGAAGCATGGCACCCCAGAGAAGAGTTTGGGGGGCACAGTTCCCTAGCTGCTTTATATGTAGGAGGAATGTTCAAGTTAAACCATCTCTTACAAGCTGCTAGTGCTTGACTTTGCAAACTTCAATAGTGTTTTTAATGTGGGTTTCTTGTAAATATATCTAATATGTGCACACACTTGAATGGAGATATTAGATAGCTGAAAAATATGCACCCAATAGCTCAGAAGTATAGTACTTCACTTTCAGAGCTCTACCAAACAGCTTACGGTTGAATTTTTCAGCCAGCCTACTGCTTCAGGCCTCTGCCATAGATTCTTTCCAAACATATTAAGGGACAGATTCTCAGTGCCAGCCACCCTTTTTTGCAGACCCATGTTTGAATCTGTAAATAATTGTGGTTGCAATTTTTGTGCCATAATGCATCTTCTCTCTCCTTGATGTGCGTGGACAATTCACACTGTACCAAATTCTAGCCCACGGCACCATTTTGGTATCTCAGCTGGTGAGATAGGTGAGCTCCTTCTGGCAGCTGAGGGAACTGAATGGTCCAGGTGGGCTGAAATAAACCCAACAGCCAGGGGAGCAGGGCCCATCTAGCGTGAGGTTCTCTTGGCCCCTTTCCCCAATGATGATGCGGGGGTATGAGTTGCAGCCCCAAGTACTTTCCTCACTAAAGCCACACATTTTTTTTTTATTCCCATTCTAATGTAGTGTAAAATTGACTAACTCATGTTCCTCTCCTTTCCTCTTTCCCCACCCCCTTACTCAGAAGCTCCATGTGCTGTACTGTATGGCCTTATGCATAGTTTCATGAGCTTCCTTTGTATTCTACCCTCTGAGCATTGCACACATCTTGTCTTCAGAGCAGCCCACCAAGACCCTTACACTAGGATCAACAGTCTTTTGGATCAGTTTGCCTGATGCACGTTTAGCATAGCAGTTACTGGGGGCCTATGCATACTGATGGATCAGGATGTAGTCCAATCTCATTATTTGGGAATTACCATATAGATATGTGTTTAAGTTAGGGTATACCCCTGAGTATGACAGGACACATTCAAACACCTTCATATTTTTTGTTATTACAGGATGTTCAACATCATAATAAAATTAAAGAATGCAAAGTTTTAAATCTGAAAGTGAAATCAAGTCTATGTAAAGAGTTAAGCAAGTCAAGTGCCTCAGCAAGGTCTCTCTCCTTGTGAGTATTACATATATTGTGCTCATATGAGGCATTTTTAAAATGTTGCATTCTGTTACATATGTGGCAGTAAATAAAATGCACTGGTAGTATAAGTGAGTAATACCAGACTTGCATCAGCAGTAGTGAATAACCAATCTGGAACACCAGATGGAAAATTAACTAAAATTCAATTATCTGTATTAAAATGACTTTTAGGTGCAATTGAGAAAGAAACAATATTAAAAGAAGAGAATTGACCATATGTGAATCCTAAAAGAAAGCTCCATCTATCCAGTGAAAAATGAGTGATCAAGCACATAATGCAAATGTGCTTTGCTGGGAGATTTTTTTCATCGTGTGATTTTAGTTACACCGAGTTGCCTTTTCTAATGAGGAGCTTTTGCCTTTCCTGATTTGACCAGAGCTGTCCTCATGAGTAAAGAAGGAAGATGACACTTAAATAAAATAGCCTTATTTAACCCGAGACAATATGTTACTGAGAAGATGGGAACTGGTATTTAAGTTGCGAGAGGTATTTCTTAAATATTACAAACCATGGGACTGATTGTATATCAGCACAGATGAGTTTATATTCTGTAATTGAAAAAGAAGAATGGGCTTATAAACGACTAAAATGAACTAGTGGGGTTGGTGTTGGTTTTTTTTTTTCTTATTATTTTCTGTTTAAATTATTTATTTACATTTTTTTTCCTTATGGATTCGACAGGGGGCTTTTGTCTGGGGTGGGGTTTCTGCTTCTCTGCTCCCATCAGCACTTAGCACAGAAACAGAATGCAGCCTGAGGTAATATTAAACTTCCATGGCACCATCTGGGCAGTCACGATTTTAAGTGGGTCACAGAAGCAGCTGCTGGCTGAAAAAGCAGTAGCAGCTGGGCTCCACGGAAACATTGCATGGGGGTCAAGAAGCCGATATGATGGGCTTTCTCCTGCCCTTTCGATGACCCTCTAGGATCCATAAGTGGGGAGAAATCTCTAGAAAGGAAGTCTAATGGAGATAGCTTCCCCTTTATCTCCCTCTCATGGGTTTTCCTATCTGAGAGGGTGATCAGATAAACAGTCCAGAATGGGTGAGTCACATTGCCCTAACAGCAATCTCCTGATAACCAACAGCTATTATATGGTTCCCTACTCATCTTGTCTTATAGACAATGTTTACAATTTAAAAACCTAAACAATATTATTAAAGAAATGCCTTCTCAAGTGTCAACATTTCCATAGCAAGGGATGGATCCCTACCTTCTCCTAGTATCTGGGGAGGTGCGGGGGAACCTTAGCTCTTGCCACGCCACTCAACTACCCAACCCTTTTGGATCTTCTCTCTCTTTCTCTCTCATCTCCATGACTACTTCTATGCAGCCCCCGGTAACCCTGCTGGCCATGTCTCTGTTCTGCTCCATCTCCCTTCCTTTACATAGTCTCTCATGAGGCCTTAAAGTCCTAGTCTTTTGCTCAAAGAAGTAAAGAAAATGGATCAGTGGTTCTCAACATTTTCTATACTCTGACACTGTCTCCCCACCATCCCATTTGACAATTTAGGAATGACAGTGGGCGGTTGGGAACCCAAGACTGAAAACCTTTTAAACAGATTATAAAATTTCACAGAAATATTAATGACTCATCATAACTTAAAATATCTGTATGTAGCCTTCTGGTTAATATAAAAAGCTGGTTGTTCCGCTTCAACATATTAATTGAAATCCTGACCCTACTGAAGTCGGTGATTTTTTTCCAGTGACTTCAGTGGGGCCAGGATGTCACCCCCTTTTTTAACCATGTTAAACCATGTTTCTTTCAAAATTAACATTTTCTGTTTGTCAGAAGACTCTGTAGATGTGTATTATGGTTTAGGAACAGAATTTGTCCTTTACTTTCACTCCTACTGTCGGGGACTCGAACCCAGACGGCACAGTTCATTGTCTGACCGCAGAGAGACAGGCAACACCAGCAAGGTTCAAACACAAGCTCTTTATTGAGGAGTGCACACAACATTAGAGAGTGGCCTGTCTCCAGAGAGAACCAGCCCCAATTACAATAACTAGTAAGGTTATATAGACAGTTCCGTCGCGTCATAGTTAAGCAACCCAACCCCCCCTTTATTAGTTAGAAAGCTTCTAATATTCATGCATATTTATCTTCTTTGACACTACAAACAATTTGTGATGCCCCAGCAACTTTTTATCAGCTTTGTTATCATGCATCAGTAACTAAAGGACAGGAGGGACTTAGGAACAGACGAAGACCAGAACAGGGAGTGGAGACAGCAAGTCTCCATTTGCCCAAGCAAAAGGTTCCTGGTACATCTGGTACAAGAATGCAGCCCCCCTCTTATCTTATTCTTTGAAGCCTAAGCAAGCATGTCTTCATGTTTCACAGAGAGACAGGAATGGCCCAGCAACTACAGTTAGCCTAACTTTGGCTAAGCTGGCCAAACAATCTGTTCTATACTCCATTTTCTTGGACCTAGCACTTCCAACTACCAATCACAGCAGTATTAGATTAACCAATATCTGTTTGGTCATTGTTCAACTATCCCCATTTTACAGCTGAGGAAACTGTGGCTTTGGGCAAATTAACATTTCTGTGCTCAGTTAGTCATAGATTCATAGATTTTAAGGTGAGAGGGAGCCATTCAATTATCTAGTGTGACCTCCTGTATATCACAAGCAATTAAATTTCACCCAATTACGCAGTTAAGTCAATGTCAGAGACAGGAGACAGAGAATTCACTCCTAGTCCTCCGCTCTAAACAGGACGTTGTCTTTAAAAGAGGTTTTTGTTTTTTTTTTAACCAGAAAAATGTCTCATCTCACAAGTACAGAGTATAGACTAAAACCAGAAGGGAGAACTGTGATAATCTAGTCTGTCCTCCCACCATAACATTTCACCATTGATTTCTGCAGTGGAGGGAATTATACTCCACTTCTATATAAGCGAACACTATTGAGGACAACAAATTGTGACTGAACTAAAGCATAGCTTTTAAAAAGACATCCAATCTCATCTTAAAGATTCCAAGTGATGATGAATATACTACTTCTCTAGATAAACTGTTCCATTGTTTAATTACTTTTGTTGTTTTAAAAAAAATTGATTTGTTTTTCTAATGTGAACGTCTAACCATTTGATCTTGTTACTGGGATGAGTTCAGTCATGGATAAATATACCAATTAATGGAACACTGAATAGAAAGGCCAGTAGCATACGCACCTCCTTCTTTATCAAATGGAAAAATAGTCACATTTTTGATGAAAGTTATGTATGTCTCACTAACAGCCCTGAAGGCATCTCTCATAATTTTGCAATAAAAAAATATTTCCTTGTCAAGAAACTTTAACTTCCTTTTTTGGAAAGTTTACTCATGCATGTTGAGTCTGACAGTTCAGTAAAATGCAGTTTGATGGATAACTCTATGAAAGGTTTGAAAGGTCTCCAGATGAATTCCCTGTTTCCAGGTTTAGGGAAAATAGGTGAAGCTCAACAAGATATTGATCTCAACCTTGCAACAACAACAACAAAAAACCTCACCAGAAACAACAACCACAAAAAATCTCCTCTCTTTGTATAATTGTTCTTACTATTGAAAGGACTGGTAGGGATCCCAAGATTCCAGAAATGCCCTCTAGCTATTCTTCTTTGGTAGGAGCACCAATAAGCTCAAAACTTTCTTATACTCCTTTTGAAGTATGCACATAAAAGAGTAATGAGAATGAAAAACAGGCATCAAAAGAATAATGGTCCCATTTGGGCTGAAAGTCAGCATGCAAGGTCTCAGTCTTCTGAAAGCTTTTAGTATACCAATTTTAAAATAAACACTGATTTGGCTTTTTATTCTTCCCTACAAAGGAGGGCCTCGTCTATTCTTTGATATTTTGCACACATAGGTCCAGATATTCAAAGGAGCGCATAACCAGATTTTCAAGTATACTGAAATCAAGGCATGGCCCAGATTTTGCAAAAGAGCTCAGTACCCAGCAGCTCCCATTGTGACACTGGTGGCCAGATCGTTAAGCCCCGATGGCTTGTCTCCACTAGAATTCTCATTTGTCTAGTACTGATGAAGCCATGGTAGGGTAGGAGAGGTGGAATTTCAGAAATTCCTCAATGTAGATGCAATCTATCTACTATCTATGTGGAATGTTTTCCTGTAAGCTATTATCCATATGGTATGTTATGTAGTAAATTTTTTCAAGGTAGTGACCTTTGTCTTTTACATGTTTGTACAGTGCTGTTCTAGTAAATAATACAAAATAATAATCTTATTCTAGAATGGGTCCTTTGGAGCCATGTCTATATTTCCATTTAATCATTTGCAAACCAAAGGATCTATTATATCATTGATGTTGGGGATAATAGGATTTACATGTACAGCTCCTTCATATATTAATGGGACAACAGACCCACAAGAACACTGTGTGATAAATTATTACAGCTGCAAAGAAAAAATAAATAAAATGGCTTTATGCATAGAAAAAAAATGATTGCTATAACTAGTATACATATATTTATTCTATCCTTAGGAGCTTTTATGATCTGTCTTGTCAACCACACTTCTGTGACACATTCCCACCCCCTCTTTTATATTTCTATTAGCAGCAACAGCAAATAACGAAAGCCCCAAGGAAATTCAAGTGGAGAAAACCTAGATATAAAAATGATTTGAAATGCTTTAAAAGGATATATTAAAAACTGCTTAAAATGGTAAATCATTAACAGAACATATGGCTAGACTCCAACATTAAAAAATAGCTTATTGTAAAACATAATCCTGTAGCACTGGATATAGTCACTATAAATTAACTTTTGCTATAACTTAAAAAAAAGTTCACGGAAATTAATTTGCAATGGATATTTCAACCATCTTGCTATTTTTGGCAGCACTTCTGTGAACATTTTCTTTGTGTTTCATATCTGTGATAGTTGTTTAGATTTTCTGTGTGTGTTATGTGTCTGAACTAACACGTGAAAAGGGTAACTTTCATATTGATTCATATGACCTATATAAAATATATCTAGCTAATATGCATTGGCATATGTTGCATTCTCTCATTCACCAATAGGTATCACTCCAAACAGCACTGTGCGAGACAATGTGAATGTAAGCATGTCCCTGTAAGTCTGGCTGCTGAAAAAATGCTAAAGGGGACTTGTAAGCACAGGAAATCAGCAATGCTCCCTCACAGGAGTCAGCTACCATGAGAGTTTTCATGGTACGGTTTCCTAATAATAGTGAAATGATGTTGTTCTCAAGCAGGGCAATTCAGCTCAAAAATACATCCCCAGGGGCATTCCTTGAAATGGAAAGGCATCACATTTAAATTGCTAAAAATATATATTGTTTTATTTATACAACACAACTAACCCGTGGAACTCATTCCCACAATATATAATTGAAGCCAAGGGTGGAGCTGGCTGGGAAACAGTTTTCCCATCCCAATAGTATTTTTGAGACTTAATTTTTTCCCCATCCCAAACTATGATGAAAAGTTGAAATCTCAAATTTTCATTAACCAAAAATCAACACTTGATTCAAATGAACACTTTGGATCAATCAAAATAATTAGTTTTGATCATTTTAAAACATTTTGTTTCAATTTCAACCTTTTTTCTTTTACTATACATTAACTTGAATTTCAGAAGGAAAAGTCATTTCATATTGAAAAAAATGAACTTTTTCTTTAGAAAATATCAGACATTTTGACTTTCTTTAAAAAAAAAATTAATATGAACTTGACCCTTTACTGTGAACATTTTTTTGTTTCAAGGAACCAACATTTTCTGTGAGGAGAAAAAAAGGGATTAAATATTTCTATTGATAATGAGAACATCCAGAGTGATAACAATAAACTTCACTGTCGAGGTCTTGTACTATTCTATTTTCTTGTGTGGGTATAATCTATAAACAGTAGCCAGATATAAGGGCAAGATTTTTTAGTCAGAAAGATTCAGTGGACAAATCAACTTTACTGGTGTTATACTTGGCACTAGAACAGAACAAAATTTGGAATTTCCATCCCAAAGTGGGATGAAGAATTTAAATTTTCTGCAGAATGGAAATTCTGAAGAAAAAAAAAAAAAAAAAAAAAAAACAATGAAAATGTTAAAACAAAATGAAACATGTTGATATTCCTGAAATAGAAATGTTTAATTTCAGCTTACTGATTTGAACTGTTTTGTTTCAAATCAGTTAATAGTTAACTGCATTTTCCCATAGTGCCTCATTATCTTATGGGAGTCGGAGTCTGGGCCCCAGTCTTTTCTACAACTACCATAATAAAAAATTATAAATTTTCTTGCAGGTAATTTCAGTTTTGCAAAAACTGTATGTTCTGGCAGAAAATTCCTGAACAGCTATATTCAGCATCTAAAAAGAGGTTCATCAAACCTGATAATAAGCATTTTCACCCGTCTAACTATATACATTCAGATAAACGGAGCTAATAAACCCTCTCTAATAGCACCACCTGATGACTTTTTGTAGTGGACAGACCCAATTTCACAGTTCTGTTTCCACTGCAACCACTGATGATATCACTGTTACCTAAACAATATAGGTTCACCTTTATTGCTAATGATGTGACTTAGTTTGAATGTAACCATCCTTTTACATTCCAATTAGGTCTTTTATGGCCCATCTAAATAATAATGAAAATGTTTTCTCCCAACCCCTTTAAACAAATGTTGAAGATAGCAATTTGGCTGTTGTTGTACACAGGTTAAATATGTGTCAACACCTCTAGAGAAACCATAATAGACAACATTTCACAAGGTCTCTTTTCTTGTCTTTTTTTTGTAGACTAGGATTTACAGGAGTGATGTTAGATTGTATTAGGTAATACATGCTAATTAATTTTTAAAAGGCTTATATAGACAAGGCAGTATATATTTTAATTAGGCTGTCCTCTAGGCTTTTATGCAACTAACTTAGAAGGTGTCAAAGGTAGCGTGCATTGCCTACACTAGAGTTTTAAAATGCAAGTGTGAAAATGTTTTAAATACTAATCTAGAAAAATAAATAGTTGTGTCACCTTTACACTAAATCATTTTCAACACCAGATGATGAAGAACCCAGAGCAACCTGCAGCTAACCACCATGGACAACAGCATAACATTGAGGACAGGACAAGACTAATGGGATTAAAATGCAGCAAGGGAGATTTCGGTCAGACATTAGGAAAAACTTCCAAACTGTAAGAGTAGTTAAACACTGGAACAAATTACCTAGGTTGGTTGTATAATCTGTCATTGGAGGTTTTCAAGAACAGGTTAGACAAACACCTGTCAGGAATGGTCGAGAGCAGGCCTGCGCAACATGCGGCCCGGGGGCCGCATGCGGCCTGCATGGGCTCACTGTGCGGCCCATGTGGGCTGAGTAGGTGGGCTCACTGTGCGGCCCACGGGGGGTGAGTAGGTGGGCTCACTGTGCGGCCCGCGGGGGGTGAGTAGGCAAATGAAGGGTCAGGGAGGGGGGCTGAGGAGACGAGCAGGCAGGCAGTGAGTAGGCGAGTCGGAGGTGTGGGGGGCTGAGGAGGTGGGCGGGGGGGCAGGTGAGCCAGCGGCAAGGGAGGGGGGCTGAGTAGGCAAGCGGAGGGGTGGGGGACTGAGAAGGCAAGCGGGCGGGCAGTGGTGAGGGGTGAGTAGGTGAGCCGTGGGAGGGGGGCTGAGGAGGTGAGCGGCGAGTCGGTGGCTGACCTGTTCTACTGATCTGGTCTGGCTCCCATCCCCTCTCCAAAGGTTGCAGCTGTCTGAAGGTGCCTGTCTTCCATGCCTTCCTCATTCACACCTCATTCATTCAACAGGGCAATTGATTACAAAGTGGGGGGGAAGATCTTATTCTACTTCTAGCAAAAAGACATTTTTCTTTTACCTTAATTATACTACCTTAGGGGCCTGCTATAACATATAATACTGCTGTTTCGGTGGGGCAGCACTGGGGAAGGAGGGTTTGTTTCCGCGGGGCATGTGGCGCTGGGGGGAGGGGTTGTTGGGGGGTTGTTTTGGGGGGGCTGGGTGGCGCTGGGGGGTTCCATGGGGCAGGCAGTGCTGGGGTGGTGGTGTTGTCTTTCGGGGGGGCTGGGCGGTGCTGGGGGGGGGTTCAGCGGGGCCGGGGGGGGTTCAGCGGGGCCAGGGGGTTTCGGCCCTCAGCTGTTTTCTTTGGAATAATATGGCCCTCGCTGCTTTACGAGTTGTGCACGCCTGGTCTAGAGAATATTCAGTACTGCCTCACTGCAGGGGACCAGACTACATGACCCCCTGAAATCCCTTCCTGTCCTACATTTCCATGATTCATCTTTTTTAGGAAAGAATTTAGAGTACTTGGTCCCCAACCATTGCATATGTATTATTTTCCAAAACAACTTAAATGTTGTTCTGTATCTACAGAGCAGCAGGTGAGTGAAGAGTACTGTTGCGAATGAATCCTAGGAGGAGAGAGAGGCTCAGAAATCAGCTCTTGGATTAAAATTAAACTCCTAAGTGTGAAAAATTGGATAGCTACTCTAAAAGATGTATCATTTTTAAAAGAAGGATGAAGAGGAGGGAAGGGAGGATGTTTGACCCTCCAAAGCAAAGAGTTATTGCTAATGGGGGTGTATTGGGGTGGTCACCCGCTCCTGCCTTAAAAGGCTTAAAACAGTCCAGGGAGAGGGCTGTGGCAGGGAAGGAAAAGCAGGGCTGATTGGGGAAAGCAGCCTCTGCTGGGGGGCCACGCCCCAATCAGGCCGAGGCTGGCTGAATCAAGGCCCAGCTGGCCCTTATAAGAGGGCAGTGGGCCAGGAGCACAGACCCACTCTCTCTAGTCTTTCAGAGAGAAGGACCTAGCAGCCTGGGGAGCTGAGAAGGGTACCTGAGTTGGAGCAGTGCTTGAGAAGGGCAGAGGGAGCTGGGGAGCTCTAACCTAGAAAACCCCCAGGCTGCAGGCCTTGAACAGGACCTACAAAAAGGTATTGGGGCTTCAGGGAGACAGCCCAGAGATAGCCAAAGGCAGCAGGTCCTAACCCCCCCCCCCTTGCCAATGATGAGTGGCATTTACACTGCAGTCTGCCCCAGTGAATGGGGTCTATATTGAGACTGGCAGTAGCCATAGTCTGAGGCAAGGTGGGGATAGAGGGTGGGGGTTCCCTGGGGAGGGCAGCACCCGGCCTGAAAGGGGCACCGGGGTCCAGGAGGGACTCGGGCCCAGCGGCAAGCGGGACACCAGCCTGCAGAGGCTGGAAATGCTAATTCCCTGGATGACCAGCAGGAGGTGCTGCAGGGGTGAGTCTTGCCCCGTTACAGGGGGAGACTTTCAAAGGCATAAATATTAGTTAGGCACTAACTCCCATTGTCTTTTGTTTAATTTAATTTAATTTAATTTTTTTATTGAGAGTTAGGTGCCTAACCAAGCTGGGCAAAATTCTTCGTCCAAAACTTTTTTCCCTTAAAAAAATGTAGATTTGAGTCCATCAAAAAACTTTGTGAATGTGCAATTTTGGCAAATTGTTTCAGTTGGGGAAAAATTGGAAACATTGACATGAACTATTTACTAACCAAAATGTTTCATAGTGGGGAAGAGGGTGAGTGCTAGAGTCACAAGGGGATATAGACACCATTCACAAAGTAGTAGGAGATTGTGGCCCCCAGTTATAGTTCAGTGTTTTGGGCACCCATGTTGAAGTAGGAAACCCAGTTTTGAAGACCTGCTCCAAAGTACAGAATGGAACCTGACTGGTCCCACCTTCCCAGGCTATTGGATATTCTGTCCTAACCATCTGACTATTGGATATTCTGAGGTGGGTTTCACTCAATGTCTTCTGTTGAAAGTGTTCCGCTTTGTATAAATAAATATTCATTGGGCCGGAAAAAGCAAGTCTGTTACCCTATCACCTGGTGCTTTGGACACAGATAGGACATTTTGGGGGGGGGAGGGAGGGGAAGGGGGAAGGTTAGGTTCCATTCCCTCTTTAAATAATTCAATATACATTGTAACAAAGTGGAACAGCTTCAACAGGAGAGATTGAGACCAACCCACCCTAGAATAGCTAATATTTTAGTGGTTAGGGTAATGACCTAGGAGGTAGGAGACCTGCACTCTTGTCCCTAAACCAGAGCAGGGATTAACACCCAGATCCCCTACATCCCAGGTGAGTGCCATAACCACAGGGGTATCAGGTGCCTTCTCCTCCTTGGTTTTGTGAATAGAACTCTTCATTTCCAAATTCCTTTTTGTTTTATTAAAAAAAAAAAAAAACCAAATGAAATGTTGCAGGTCAAATGGAAAGTCAGTAATTTGCACAGCTCTGTGCCTGACTGCTATTTGTCTCTTTGAAAATCTCTCGCAATGTTTTCTCTTTAAAAATGATATTGCAAGAGTTGCAGGAGAATGATGTGTGATGTTTTGTACCATCTGCTCTATATTGCTTAAGCACAGTTATGGCTATTGCGAGGCTCAATTCAAATACCAATGATTTAGTAGGTTTGTCAGACCTTTATGTTATCATAACATTGCCTTTTTGTTTATGAACTGTGCTATGAAGAATGAGGCTCGGCTGTCACAGTCAGCCCTTGACTGTTTTCTGATTATAAAACAGTCAGACAATTTCATCTGGGACTCTTCAGAATTTGGGGATTCAAAATTTATATAACACTAAGAAACCAAGACACAGAATTTGTGGAGGGGAATAAAAAGAAAGGTCAATCTAACTTACTCCCTGTTTATTTACATCTGGTGCATCTTGTAGTTAAGCAAACACTCTATTTTTTTTTTGTATTTGACATATGAACATTCTAAAGCATGCAGATATTGTAGTGATGGGCACCAACGTAAGAACTTGGACAGATACATATCTCTAAGCTTGTTGCATGGATTTTTAGAGAAATCAATAAAAGAAATTCAAAGAGCTGTTTACACTCAAATTAATGTTAGAACAGTTTATTTTATCCCTCACATGTCAGAGGTTTTTAAGCTGGTGAGTAAGTTTGTGTGTGTGTGTGTGTGTGTGTTATACAACTTAACAGTAGATGTATATGTAAATATATCTCCTTTTCAAACTTACAAGGACCACTAAAACCACTTGTATTTGTTAAAATGTGAGTTTCTCTCAATTATTTGGTTTTAAATCTAAGTGGATTCACAGTGATGGAATAATAAATCCTTCATGTATCCAAAAGGCAGATGAAGCTCCAAGTAGTCAAGTTCATGCTTTACAGTGCTGGCAAAGACCGAATTTTTGACATGGAAATAGTGATTTAATGGTATATACAGGGATCAACATGACCTATTCTGAGTATCTTGCCAATGGAATAACCTTTAACACCATTACTGGCAACTAGAGATAATAAAAATAGTAATAATGTAACAGTTTTCTGACAGAAAATAGAATGTTGTCTAAATTGAAACATTTCACAGGAACATATTGATATTTGACAAAAATTTTAATGGTAAAATCTCTAACAAAAGTGTTTAAAGCTTTTTGTTTAGTTTTGATAAAGTATTGACTTATTTTGATATGTTTGGTTTAGATATATTACATATAATATGACATATTTGATATTTGATTTGTTGACATTAAAATGAAAAATTTTACCTTATCTAAACAAAATGTTTCAATATTGTCAAAATGAAGCAATTCAGAATTGTTGAAACAAAATGTTCTGATGGTTCCAAATAATAATTCCTTGAAATTTTCATTCCATCGGAACTCTTGAAATGTTTACATTTTGTCACCATTCAGAACAAAAATTCTGAGCTGCCGAATTTCTGACAGAATGGAAACTCTGTTTTCTGACCAGCTCTATTTCAAATGTCCTTGGCTGTAAAATATCCCCAATACCATTACCAGATGGAATATGGTAGTACTGAATGTTGCCTAGTTTAGTTCTGGTTATTAGTGTAATTGGTTTTTTTATTATTGTTTTATTTGTTGCTGTAATACTACTTGATGGGAATGATTATAATTTTATTTAAGACCTCATAACATACCCATTTAATTCAATAGAATTTCTGAGATATCCCATACCTTATTTTGCTGTCTTTCACATGAACACACAATTGACATTGACACCAGTGGGAGTCATGCCTGAATATCTGACAGCAGTGTCTGGCCCATAGTGTGCTACAAATGAGACAATCTTCTTTGTCTTGTGTATGAAACATAGTTTTGTATTAGAGTTGGGTTCAAACCACAAAATGTGAATCCAGATCTCAAATGCTCCCTAATTTAGGAGGGCTTATAATTTGGCTTTTACTTCAGGCCTATTTCAATTGTGTGCAAATGGAAAATAAAATGGCCTTGGCTAATTGCAGTTTTATTATATGAAATCCAATTAATGTTTTGCAATGCCCCTCTTTCTAGCTCAGATTTTGATTTCTGGGGTCTTGCTTGTTTGTAGCTTCATATTAGTTAACTTTTTGTCATTCTAAAGCCAGGCTTGTCAAAATAGGATGACTGGAGTCTCCACCAGGGCTGAATGGATACTATGTCACTTAGGATAAGTATAGACTTATCTTAATTGTTAATATGTAGCAGGAGATTTGCCTGTATGAATATTTGATTTTTTTTTTTTTTGACAATTGCACGTAGAGTGAAACTGATTTGGGGCAGAGTAGGAGGGGAACCTGATTCTTTCTTTGCATGGGGGATCTGGGAACATAGAGAAATAAAATCACAAAATGCCCAAGATTATTTGCTTACAGTGTAAGTAATGAGCTACAGTGGGAGAAGGTCAGAAAGTTCACATTTGCCATCCTGAGTCAGTCTTGATTCAAATTTTTATGATAAGCAAAGCCATGCTCCTCGTCAAAATGCAAACACTTTGGTTTGGGAGGACAGTTGTGTATCTGTCAGTGAAAGGAAAAAATAATGCTGGTTACATTCTTAGCAGACATTCAAACTCTGATGAAAAATCAGCCAAGGTACTTTTTTTTCTATTATTCTAATTAGAGATTGGTGAAATGTTTAGGATGAGTAGTTTATTTGTCAAAAAAAGCAGTTTACCGTCAACTAAAATTTGACATCATTCACCAAAGAGTTTTTGATATTTGGGAGGGGCAGGGGGAGAGATGGAATGGAAAACATTCACACAACAGGTGGAGAAGATAGTGTATCTCAAACCCCTTCACATCCTAAAGGCCAGTAGTTATGGGACTCACATGGGACAGGGAAGACCCACATTCAGATCCCAGCTTTGGAGTATAGATTTGACCCCACATTTTCCCTCCTAGGAAGATGCTCTAACCATTGGATTGGTGGCTATTCAGGAGTGGGTTTCTCTCAATTTCTCCTGATGAAACTGTTCCACTTTGTAAAAAATACTTGAATAGACTCTGGGCCAAAGAGAAAATAACTTCATGGCTTGGTGGTTTTGGGCACTCACTTGCGATGTGGAACATGTAAATTGAAGGCCTTTCTCCAATGACTAGTCATTTATAAAGTTGGACAGCTCCTCTGTGGATCTAGCCCTTTACTTTTTATTTTAAAGAGGTTTAAAATGCCTGTAAACCAAATATTTAATTTAACTCAAACCAATTTTTCAGAACTACCAGCGAATCAAAAAATCAGTTTCTAATCCAGTTCTAATAGTAATTACCTCTTTTAAAACAAATCATTAAAGAACAGATAAAATAGGCCCATGCCAAGACTAACCCATTAATCTCACCTCCACAGCCATGGCTTCTATGATGATGCATGTGTAACGCCGACAGACCCTGGTCGTCAGCGGGTGGGATCGAACCAGGGACTTCTGGAGCTTAGTGCATGAGCCTCTACTGAATGAGATAAAAGCCAACTCACTAAGATAATGGTGTAGAGCAAATTCATTTTCTCTCTCTCTTTAAGTGGTCTCTGTGCTACTAGATGGGACAGAACACCATAATGAGCAGGTGTGTGGGTTACATAGCAACCTTTGTACAGATGTGAATGTTGCATTAATAGAAAGAGGAAGAGTTACTAATGTTAGTGTTTTAGCAGGCTGTGAGGGTCCTAAAAATGAGCACTAGCATGTAATTAAGTTAAATGAGCTGGTGTTGGGAATTAGTAAAGAATTTACATTTACTGAGCATGAGTTTTTTGAAACTACGCTCCACCTTTGTGAGTTGGACATGTATTGAAAGAATGGTATTTGGAACCTTGTCTGAATAAAGTTTAATGTATGATTGTGGTTAGGTCTGAGTCCTGGCTAGGGTTTGATTTGATGGGATCAAAATTTTGCAAACTGCTCTTGTGAATTGTTTGTTCCCAACAATAGACTCTTTCAAATTGTTAATCCAAAATAAAAACCTAGAGGTCTATTTGATTCCAGAGAGATGGATGAATGAAGGTGGGAGAGAGACCAGGAAAGCGGGGGAAAGGCATATGCATATGTATGAGAATGAAGGAGTTCAAATAGTTGCTCCAGTTATGACTTTTGTCCCTTCTTTCTAAAATAATTGTAGCTGCTTTCTGAACTTCAGAGTTATTTAGCTGCCAGAATGGTGGAATTATTTTTTCAGATGCCTCCTCTTCTTCTTAGTGAATGGGGAAGATTGGATCAGCCAATATGTTAGTTTATTGCATACGTTTAAAACAGCAAATTCCAGGTTTATTGGATGTTGGATATATATGTCTTACTCTTTGAAATAAATACACTGGTTGTCCAGGATGGATGGTAGGTCCATAGTGGTCATTAATAAAAACAAATATATAAATAATAAAGTGCTATATCTCAAGTTCCACACTTCAGTTCCCTGACCAGAAAGTAGTGTAAATTCATGTATTGAGCATGCACAGCACTTTTTTCTTTTGAATACTTATAACTTCATTGTTTCTAAACCAAATTTCTTCAAGTAAATCAAAGATGCATGTTCTCATGGAGGAATAATTCCACAACTTTGGGGGGGAAAAATTGTAAAGCCATATTTGGATTATGAGACCACCAGATAACAGTGCTATGTGGTGAAAACTTGCCCCTAAGAAGTCTCAAAAATGACCACACCATTTTTCAAAATTTCCCATGAGTTGCTTGGGAGGAAAGAAAATTTGGAAAAATCATAGTCATTTTTGAAACATTTAGGTGTAAAGAATATCATAAAAGCTAAGAGCTTCTAAAAATAAAAGCTATGAATAATAGAACATAGTAGGTTACGATGAAATTACCTCTTTAGTCATAACCATGGCATCACAATTGCTTCATATACAGACACATTTGTGGATTGCTAATACATAAATGAATATGTTGTGCTTGTATTAATACAAAAGCACAGCTTGCACTTCAGAAATATAATGGTATATGTTATGATTTATGCTTGAGGAAAATACTACACCAATTATGGTTAAACATAATCATTAAGCCTTAAAACTGAAAAGTAATTATATTATTTCTATATATGTAATCATCATGCAGCTTATGGCCTGTATCCTGAAATCTGGTTTGACTGGATGTACCTCTATAATGGACATGGGCCACAATTGCACACCCGCTGAAGTGACTAGCAAAACTCCCTTTGATTTCAATGTTGTAGGACAGATCCAAGGACAAGACTGTAGGATGGGGCCTATGAGTGCATCTTGGATGAAGTCGACCCAACCCCACAAAACCCCCTGCACTATTCATTCATAAAGTTGGACAGCTCCTCTGTGGATCTAGCCCTTTGATTTTTATTTTTAAAAGGTTTAAAATGCCTGCAAACCAAATATTTAATTTAACTCAAACCATTTTTTTCAGTAGAAAGCTATGTGATATCATGGTAAAGTTATAGGACAGTCAGAAGAGCAGACATACAGAGTGGTAGAAGGTTTTACCAAACCCTAAGACACCAAGATCATGGGCTCTGCACCATATGCAAAAAGTCTGGTGTAGAACAGAGATGTTGTGATGCAGGGAGAGACCTCTGGACCTAGGAGCCAGGAGCCCAATATATAAGGAGTAATAGGGGCTATATTTTATTCCCATGACCTGCTGGAGGGTAGGAGGAGTGGATTCTCTCCCCCACCCCTGCATGGTTTCTCCCACAAAGGCCATTTACTTCAGCTTTGTTTGGGAAGACAGGACTTTCACCAATGGGGAATAACAGACACACCAAAAATACAGCTTCTAGTAACTTACATGGTATTTGACCATTGTCATAGTTTAATGGTAATTGCACATGTGTTCCCCCTTTATGGTCCACCAAAGGCACCAACTTTAGATTTCCAGCTCTCAGATGTCACCTTTTTTGGTTGGAGACCTGCGTCTCACTCCTTCCTGACTCAAGCTGAACGGTTCCTTGTCTACGCTGTGATACCTCCAGCAAGCCAGACTGCCAAAATGGTCAGCTTCTGTACTTTACGTTCTCTCTAAAGGCTGTGACCAGTGTATTATCCATAGTTAGAAGTTACCACACAGCACTTTCTAAGAAAGCACATTTATTTTTAAGGTGAAAGCATTACCCAGAAAACATATTAAAACAATAAAGGAACTTACACCCATGTTAAAAAGCTTACCAGAGGTCACCTTCAACTCCAACCTCAGGCCTTGCAAGGTGTCAGTTCTTCAAAACACATAACTAAGTTTGCCCCATGGTTACAACTTCATAACTGTCTCAGATTCAGAACCAGAACACAGGCTGGGCAGTTCAGCTTTTTCTTATACCACTGGAGTACTTGATCTCGAGTCTCCTGGAGCAGGTAATCAGCAGATGATGATCCAGTCCTCAGAATGTAGCTTCAAAAGACTGAGTTTTTGCATATCTGGAGGTGGGGCATTTGCTCTAAACTGTCTGTAGGTATCACCCAGGAAGTTCACTTCACGCTTATTGTCCCAAAAGTCCATTCTTTTCTGGCACATTTTCAATATAATCCTTCTAAGTCCCAGGCCTCACATCACGTCTCCCCCTCTATGGAGGTTACTTATAATCCCAGCCCGCAATAATACTAAAACTTTGACATTAATACAACAACCCAAAAGATACTTAAACTTAATTCAATAGTCACTCGAGAATATGCAGGAAATAGTCATATCTGTCATAGTGAGTGTCCAAAATCAATTTGTGCTCTACAGCATGTCAATGGCATTTATTTCAATTTTTTAAATGTTACTCTTCTTTGTTTCTGAAATAGAAATACATCTATCCTCTCCTCAACTCTTCCCCCAGAAAAAAGGAACTGAAAACAACCAAAACCTGATTTAGATTGTTTAATGTCATTAATAGATTTTAAAAGGGACTTCCCTCTCAACAAAATGGGAAAGTTTGTAATATATCAGTTTTAAACATAAACTCATTGTTTCTTATAATTTCCCTTGCCACTAATTTGAAAAACTATTTGTCTTAGATGAAGACTTTATCCCTCACAGCCCATTTTTACTCTTTCTTAATATTGTTTCAGTCGTAATGCTTCATTTGTGAAATCATAATGATTCCATGCCTACAGAATGATGACTTCATTACAGGATCAAGTAGGCAAGAACATGGATTGGAAGATGGAAAATTCTTCTGTTATTTGAACAGAAATATACCAGATTCTTAGCTGGTGTAAATTCATATGACTATATTGAAGATAATGGATTAATGTTGATTACAGCAGCTGAAGATATATTTATTCAGGTAGGGAAACAAAGAAGATTAATTACAAAGCAAATAAGTTGAGACTGATGCAGTAAATTGGTGTGATTATATAAGGTCATCCTCTGTGTAACTCAAGATCTGACTTCGTCCCCTACTTCTAAAATAAATCTGAAAGTCAGATAGAGTTACAAAGGAATAAGTACTTATTTGCATTGAAGGGATTCTGCTCTTGTCTGTGTGTAATCTCAAAGGATTATTTCAGTCTCACCCTATTTCCTATATAATAAAATATGCAGATTGTATTATGCTATGTGATTTGCATATGCATATACTGAAAAAGTTATTTCTTCCACCTGAGTGAATTTCCATAAAACACTGAAGAACAAATTAATTGCTTTTGTATTTATATCTCCACATTTTTCTTCTACTTTAATGATTCACCAGTCCTTCAGGCAAATGTATGGAAGTTTTCACTACTATCCCAGACAGGACTTTTTCAGACAAATTGTTTCCTCTGAGAATTACCCTCAGGTTTTAATTTTGCATTTAACGACATTTAGCAGTGACATTTCTTTGAAAATTCAAAAGACAGACTGTTTGGCACTTCCTGGAAGATTTATCTATGATTAAATGTTTGAGTGATGGAAAGGAGACCTTCAAACCCCTTAAAAACAAAACAAAGAAAAAAGGGCCATTTTACTACAATCAACCCATTTGACTCATCTCCTAGTGATTTGAATTTTAAGACCTATACTTCACCTTCTTGCATTTAATCTGTGGGCATGTCTACACTACATGCTGCAGCGCCTTAGTGTAGATATTTCCTACATTGGTGGAAGGGACTTTTCTGTTTATGCAGTTAATCCATCTCTCTACGTATCAGTAGGTTGGTGGAAGAACGTTTCTGTTGACCTAGATGTGTCTACACCAGGATTAAGTCAACCTAACTATGACTCACAGGGCACACAATGTCTTATAGTGCTGGGCAACCTAGGTTAAATATAGACCAAGCCTGAAAGTGAGAACTGGAGAGAGGAATGGACTTAAGAAACAATCAGACAATGGAGAGTTTCAAGCATGGCAAGAATCTCTATATCTTTTTAAAGCATCAACTCTGGCTATATAATAACTTTATATGACTGAATGCTTTAAGGGCCAAATCCAGCAGTCAATGGAAAATTTCTGACTTCACAGGGTTTGGATCAGGTTCCAACAGCCAACCAGTTTCTCCATTTTAAAAAATAAATTCCTCTTTGTTTCCATGTCTCTAGCCTTTCCCTTTTGCTCAGACCCTTTGCTCTGGAATAGTGTAAGAGATTCAAAACAAAATACAAAATGACCAAAAACAAATGGAGATTTTTTTCTCACAAACTCTAAGAGCAGTGATGATGAAGAGTAGAGTACATGTGGATGAAGATTTTCCCTGCTTTTGTAGACTGTCTGCAGTGCAGATGAATAAAAGAGAGTTTTCTGTGGACTTCTCAGTCCATTTCACACACAGCTCATCATGAGCAAGAAATGTACTGCTGAGATGTGAAGGCGTGTTTTATTTCCCCAATGGTGCATGTTGAGGTAGTTTTATAATGTGTTCTACTTTTCTTTCAGAATGAAATGGCCACCTACATCAGAGCATGAAAACAGTTTTTGTAAAATCAATCAGTACAGAATCATGATTCAGTTATTCCTACCAAAACCATATTTAATGTGTTCCTGAAATAAAAGCCAATGATTACACCATTGAACTGTAGAAACCCTGTGGAAAAATGTCTTCTTTCAATCTGTGCAAATCAAAAACATTCATAACATTTTGTTACAAATCTACAGACTCTCTCTCCCAGCGAACTTTTACCTTTACACAATTGTCATTTCTCCTTCAGCAAAATGAGCTAGCTATTGAATAGTGAGATGAGGAAAAGGTTGAGAATGATAGTGTCCGCAGAGCATTTCTTAATCTCCATCAGCAAGATAAGTCAATGGATCAGTCAGCTCTGGACCCATAATTGTCCTGCACTGTGAGAAATTGACTTTCCTTGTCCTAACTCTGACAGTAATTTAAATGCCCTAGGTTGGCCTTAATTCAGAGTGTTGGACTTAGGAATTCAAGACAACACAGAATAGATTGTATGGGTTTTGAAAGAGTTATGATGAGGGTAATGATCACAGTAATAGAAAGGGGGTTATCATCATCATCATAATCACAAATATAGTGGGAACTACACTAAAGTTTCTTATTCCTGGCACCCGCATACAAATTAGCTGCCTTGTTTGGAATAAAGCCCTAAGAAATGTTTGGACCTCGCTCAGCAGTGAACTTTTGATCATCTTGTTGGTATTTAAATTATTCTTTCCTCATTCCATAATGCACATGGATTTAGAAAACTACAATAGTAGATTTATAAGGTTTAATGCTGACAGGGTAAAATATTTTTATAGCTCCTCACTTCCTTTAAAAAATATCACAATACAACAGAATTATTTTTTCGTGTATGCAACTGGCCTCACTAAAATACATGCCTGCAGTTAAACATAATGAAAGGAAAGGAAACTTTCCTGAGGATACCTTTATTATCTAAAAGGTTTTGTAGCTCATGAATATAGGAAAGAGTAGTGGTATTATTGTGTGATGTTCGCTGGGTTTTTTAAATAACTTAAACATCATTCTTAGGAATGGTACCTGATTGACAGCACTAAAATCTTCTATTCAGCCAAATAGATACAATATGGGCAAAAATTACCCAGTTTTAGGACAATACTCCTGAAGATGCCAAAATAACCTAGATGACGATGGCATTCCTCTGTCTCCCTCTCACCTCTTGAGACATTTTCCCTAATACTGGCCCCACCCTTTATTTCTATCCTCAGACCCAGTTTTACCCTTCTCTGTCACTTATCTCATCACTTGACCCCATACTCTGCACCCTCATCCCTACTCCAACCTTCCCCCAATTCCACTGGAATACCTATTTCCAGGAGCGCTGCCAGCTTTTCTGCTGCCCTAGGCGGTGGAAGGTCCCACCCCAAAATGCCACCCCCCACAGAGGTGGCGGAAGGTCCCGCCACCAAAATGCAGTCGCTGCCCCCCAAATTGTAGTGCCTTAATGGGTTGCGCTGGCCCTGCCCATTTCCTAAAAATCTATCATAACCACCCATGATCTTTTATTTCCCACTCCATCCATGCTCTAGCATTCATTGAAACCTGGATCTCTTTGCTTATGCTATTGCTTTCATGTGGAAACCCCTGCTCCTGACACACATCCTGACATGACTCATTCTCAAAAAATGCTGGGAGGGATGCCAGGCTCCCTTTCTATTGCTTCCAGACCTTCCACCCACTTTCTCCTCCTTTTGAGCAAAACTTTCTAAGCTCTATTCTCCTCTCCCCCTCTATATTGCTACCATCCCAATTCCTCCTCCTCCTCTCTTCACTTTTCTCTTTTGATTTTGGTACCTGGCTTCCTCTTTCTGCTATCCCCCAACCTCACCCATCAGTTTAATCATTGATGTTATGTCCACCCCCATAGCCTTCTACCTCCTCTTATCCTGGTTCAACTCCTCCACTCACCAAAATGGCCACTCTTGACCTTACTTCCACTAAGCAATGCTCCCGCTCAAAGGAAGTACATGCCTGGGCTGTGCACAAATCCTGCCGAGATTCCAACCATACGATGTACGGAGCAGCAGTTATAAGTGAGCTGAGTCCCTGAACATTTGTTTCAATGTGTCATCATTTTTTATTGGTAAATAAAAGGCACATGTGATACAATCATATTGTCTCACCAGAAGCACTAAAGCCCTGGTAGCAGTGTGTGTGTGTGCTGTTTATGCTACAGGGCCTGATGGTGACAGAAGTCTCTGTGGGTCACTTCTCTGACTGTTGTTGGAATTATATGGGTCTTTGGTTGCAAACAGACATACAGCACAACACCTGTCAGTGTACCTATTCATGATTTCTGTCCATCCGTGTTATCTTTGTTGTTTGTGCTGTGCCACACACTGTACCATACTGTACCACAACACACTTTGTTTGGGATGCCCACTGGTCCTCAGTCATGCTGCCTATACTTCCCACTCATGCTCCTTGCTTTGCCCATTACCCATCAGTTGTGACCACATGCTACTTTTTCTCTTGCAGTTAAGCTTAGGGGTAACTACAGCCATTAACCTAATAAGCATATCTCATAGACACCAATGTGGCTATCAGTTTGATAGCTAAGGACTTAGAATTAGGGACTATGGGCAAGACTTTACACTGAAAAATCCCAACTATGTGTGGGGGTGGATCATGTCCATATGTTTAACTCCCTTCAACTGTGATCTGCTCTGAATGCTAGGCCTGTGCTCCAAAGTTGTGCTCCGCACAATATGGGTGAGTGGGAATCTGGTTTAGGTCAGGGCTGGGGGTGTCAATTCCAGGTTGGTGTGTTAGACAGACAGAGCCACGTAATTACCATGCTTTGTTATGGTGAATTTCACATGTCTGCATTTCAGGTGTGCTTTATGTATATACACCTTTACCCTGATATAATGCGACCCGATGTAACACAAATTTGGATATAACGCGGTAAAGCAGTGCTCTGGAGGGGTGGGGCTGCGCACTCCGGTGGATCAAAGCAAGTTCAATATAACGCAGTTTCACCTATAATGCGGTGAGATTTTTTTGGCTCCCGAGGACAGCGTTATATCAAGGTAGAGATGTAATTTGTAAAGTGCTTTGGAGTGCTTCATGATGAAAAGTGCAATGTGCATAGTGGGAAAAAAATATGAAGTTTTCCTACAAATGTAGATTACTTAAATGAGTTAAAAACTTGAAAGGGATGAGGAACAAAAGTGGGTCATAATTTGAAGTAAATGGAGCTACTGATTTACATTAGCTGAGGGTCTGGCCCCATATGTGTAGCAGGCTTGGGAAAGTTCAACAACTGTTTTGGGGGTTCACAAAGGTTTAGAATACTCTTTTTCCCCACACATAGTTTAAACCCATATTTATAAAAAAAAAAAAAAAAAAGGTAGTTGGAGGGAAGCCTGTGCTATGAATCAGAAAGTTAACCCCTCCAGTCACACATCCAAAATTATGTAGCCTCCAGTGGGTTCCTTATCTATGGCATAGATACTATGTTAACTGTTTCATCCAATGTTTTCCTCCCCTTCCCTGTCCCTTTACATTTACCCCACCTAACATATTTGCTATTTTTCCCTTTTTTTAAAGACCAGCTCTAAAAGATTTCTAAAGAACTATCCCCTGACTGAATAACTCTTTGAATATAAATTCACAGGCTCATTTTCGTTGCCAACTTGCACACAATTCAAATTTTTCAGGGCAATATTGAATTGATTAAATAATATTTGACATTAAAAATGTAAACAGATCCACTTGTTTTTGTTTGTTTTCCAGGGGAGACCATTGATTTAGACAAGAGATATCTAGATGTTTTTACCTTCTACTTGTCTTTCGGATAAGAGCTTAGGGAACATATGCAAAAGAAGGCAGACAAACTTCCTTAGCAGGTAACAAGTGTACAAGTAATCTTATTATATGCCTTGGTGAGGTAATGGGAATACTTGCTAATCTTATTTTCTCAGTTATGGGTTAGTAGAAGTATATGTAAATCTGAATTTCATGCCTTTACATGCAGATAAATATGACCTACGGAGCTGTCATGAGTGGGCTTATATCTAGTTTCTCTCTTCTCCCCCCCTCTCTATTTTATTTGGAAATATTAATATGAATCCTGCTAGAACCAAAACACTTTGATCTAGATCAGAAACATAACATCAAATATTGCCTAGTATGCCAAGCTATTCTTTGGCTTTCTGAAAAACTAACATGAGTCGTTGCAATTTTTTGATATATTGTTGACGAGTTTCAGTGAGATTGGCGTCTTCCAGGGATAGCAGAAGAGAGGAACATTTCTGTGGCCAAATTCTCTGCAGGTGTAAATGGATACAGCTCTATTCATTTCCGCGCAACTGTGACCTCCTATATCACCAGAGAATTTAGCTCCTGAAGTCTGCTATGGCCTTGTCATGCAAACCTAATGTACCCAGGACCCAGACCCTGGGTGATGGATACTATAGTAAAAAGCTAAGGGAAATAACGAGGTCAGATTGAAATGCCAAACACCACTGCTGTTTTGGGAACTCAGCTGTACTCAATCAGCAATGTCATACTGTGAGCAAAACAGTAAGAGATGATGGTCTCATGTTTCATTCGGCACAGAATTTATTTTAATTTTGGAAGATTACAACAAAGCTGGCAATGCTGTGGCTGAAATGCCTTCCTCAGCTCCATAGTATATTAAATGTTATCTGAGAAGATTTCTCGTCAATTTGGAGTGTATTGTGACATTAGCCACTGAAGTGCAGCTGCATTTTTGGGAGAAAAAGAAATACTCTGGATTTTAGCCTATTCCTGACATCTATAAAACTTCAATAAAGCTGCTTCAACTGCAGTTTCATTAGAACGATAGTTCATTTAATTGGAGAAAAAATGTACTAAAGGAATCCAGAGAAGACACCTTAAAATGTGCAAGCCAGTTATAAGATACTTTTCTTGCTGCTCTTCTGTAGGAAACCCTTCCAATTTGTTGGACAGGTACTGCCTGGGATTTGTCAGGTGTTCAGGAGCATTCCCTCTTCCTGTGTGCTCTGTGTAAGGGTTAGGCCATATTACAGCCCCTGCCTTTGGAGATGGGGATGGAGGAGGAAAGAAGATCTAGCAGGAACAGGAGGGTGACCCAGTGATTGGTGCATTATACCAGGAGTCAGAAGAGCTGGGTTCAATTTCTTGCACTCACCACCACCCACTTTAGTTGAATGACTTTGGGCAAGTAGCTTATGGTAAAGTGTTTCAAAAATACCTAATCAATTTAAGACCTTGAGTTATACTTTCAAAAGTGACTTAAGCACCTAAGAGCTGAAATCCCAATGTTTTTTGATGAGATTTAAACTCTTAAATCACTTTTGAAAATGGAGCTTAGTTTCCTAAATCACTTAAAAGGGGTTGTCTATATGGGGACAGCCAGAAAAATTAATCCTAGCTAACTAAAGGTATGAATTTGAAGTGGATTAGTTAAATCAAGATAAATCCTCATTGAGAATTAAAGTGGCCTTAAATTGGTTTAACTTAATTCACTTCCAGAGTGAATTAAACTAAAACAAATTAAGGCCACTTTAATTTTGAGTTAGCAGACTCCACACAAGGATTTCACACCTTTAGTTAATTGGGATTATTTTTCTTTGATGTCTCCTTTGACACTTCTGAAAATTGTATTCCTAATCAATTGTGCCTCAGTTCATGTTTGTTTGTTTTTTTAATTCTTTTTTTATTTTAAGGGGCAGCAGGTAATAATACTTCTGTGCATTATGTGGATAAATACATTACTGACTGTGAGGTGCTCAGATAATGTGGTGATGGAGCTATATTATGTACGTTAGATTGAGATTTACTCTCTCCTTAAGAACATAAGAATGACCGTACTGGGTCAGACCAAAGGTCCTTCCAGCCCAGTATCCTGTCTACCGATAGTGGCTAATGCCAGGTGCCCCAGAAGGAGTGAACCTAACAGGTAATGACAGCAGGAGAGGGATCACTTGATCATCTCCACCCTCTGACAAACAGAGGCAAGGGACACCATTCCTTACCTATCCTGGCTAATAACCATTAATGGACTTAACCTCCATGAATTTATTAAGTTCTCTTTTTTAAACCCTGTTATAGTCCTAGCCTTCACAACCTCCTTAGGCAAGGAGTTCCACAAGTTGACTGTGCGCTGTGTGAAGAACTTCCTTTTATTTGTTTTAAACCTGCTGCCCATTAATTTCATTTGGTGGCCCCTAGTTCAAATATTATGGGAACAAGTAAATAACTTTTCCTTATTCACTTTCTCCACATCACTCATGATTTTATTTACCTCTATCATATCCCCCCTTAGTGTCCTCTTTTCCAAGCTGAAAAGTCCTAGCCTCTTTAATCTCTCCTCATATGGGACCCATTCCAAACTCTTAATCGTTTTAGTTGCAATAAGATACTCTCCGTCTTATTTTCTATCCCCTTTTTAATGATTCCTAACATCCTGTTTGCTATTTTGACTGCCACTGCACACTGCGTGGATGTCTTCAGAGAACTATGCACAATGACTCCAAGATCTTTTTCCTGATTAGTTGTAGCAAAATCAGCCGCCATCATATTGTATGTATAGTTGGGGTTATTTTTCCCAATGTGCATTACTTTACATTTATCCACATTAAATTTCATTTGCCATTTTGTTGCCCAATCACTTAGTTTTGTGGGACCTTTTTGAAGTTCTTCACAGTCTACTTTGGTCTTAACTATCTCGAACAGTTTAGTATCATCTGCAAACTTTGCCATCTCACTTTTTATTCCTTTCTCTAGATCATTTATGAATAAGTTGAATAGGATTGGTCCTAGGACTGACCTTTGGGGAACACCACTCTCCATTCTGAAAATTTACCATTTATTCCTACCCTTTTTTCCCTGTCTTTTAACCAGTTCTCAATCCATGAAAGGATCTTTCCTCTTAACCCATGACAACTTAATTTACATAAGAGCCTTTGGTGAGGGACCTTGTCAAAGGCTTTCTGGAAATCTAAGTACACTATGTCCACTGGATCCCTCTTGTCCACATGTTTGTTGACCCCTTCAAAGAACTATAATAGATTAGTAAGACATGATTTCCCTTTACAGAAACTATGTTGACTTTTGCCCAACAATGTATGTTCTTCTATGCGTCTGACAATTTTATTCTTTACGATTGTTTCAACTAATTTTCCCGGTACTGACATTAGACTTACCGGTCTGTAATTACTGGGATCACTTCTAGAGCCCTTTTTAAATATTGGTGTTACATTAGCTATCTTCCAGTCATAGGGTACAGAAGCCGATTTTAAAGGACGGGTTACAAACCATAGTTAATAGTTCCGCAACTTCACATTTGAGTTCTTTCAGAACTCTTGGGTGAATGCCATCTGGTCCCAATGACTTGTTACTGTTAAGTTCATCAATTAATTCCAAAACCTCCTCTAGTGACACCTCAATCTGTGACAATTCCTCAGATTTTTGTCACCTACAAAAGCCAGCTCAGGTTTGGAAATCTCCTTAGTGCCCAAAAGCACATCAGGAAGGGGTGGAACCGTGCCTCAGTTCCCCTCCCCACTTCCATGTACTGGCTCAGATAGGGGTTAGTAAACCACATCCACAAAGTTGTATATTCAGTGGGACCCCCAGGTGTGTACACATTATGCATGCTGCATATCATTGATTGGGGCAGGGCCGTGGCCTCCCAGGGGGAGGGGCATTTTACCCTCAGGCCCTCGTTTGAAAGGTTCCCCGAACTGAGTAGTGGTGGTGTGACCCAACAAATCGAGTCGTGCACCACTCACTGATATCTGTGGGGCCAAGCCTGAGTTAGACCATACTAAGTTAAAGAGAGAGTGGTTCAGTTGTGCATATCATGTGAAAAATTTCTGAGGAAAGTAGTAGCACGCATGTGGTGCATGCTGAAACTTTGGAGTTGCTCTCTTGGCTACAACGTTACTCCGCATTACTTCACTGAGTAGTTAAGTGTGCATTTAAACCTGTCCCTATGCATCAGAACATTTATGCATGTGCCCTAGTTGAGGCCTTAACATCTTGGGTATACAGGAACTAATTCTCTCTGGCTCCATCTAGGCTTTGTCTGAGGAAAAACATTTCTTCCCCTTCCCTATGAAAACTGCTTTTCATTTTCACTGAAAAAGGTTAAAAAAGATAAAACAAGTTGAAGAAAAACTTTTCACAGAACCATCAAACTTTTTTACCCATGCATTAGTCACATATTATTTTAAACCTTGTCTATTGATGTTTGGTACACAATGGTACAAAGAAGACATTAAAAAAAGGAAGTCTTAGTAAAATGTTTGCAAATGAAGTACAGTGTAGTGTGACACATAAACAGCCTCTTTAACATCTCCCTTTTTCAATAGCAAAGTTGAAATGAATCATGATTACTTATTGACAAAACATGTCTATCTTTTGTTCCCTCTGTTAGCAGAAAGATAGAAAGGAAAATGGTACAGTGTTTGTTGTAGTTCTACTTTTATTGTTGATGATTTTTTTTCTCTGGTAGGTTTGTTTTAAAGTAAACAAAAGTCTTTCAAAGAGAGAGAGTTTTTTGTTTGTTTGTTTTGAGAAAACTGAGAAATGATGTATAACTGAACGTGGACAAATTTGCAGGACACATGGCTACAAATAGAATGGGAAATACACTAAACGAAGGCCTAGATTCTCTGGTCCTGCTGAACTGTTCTCAGCGCTGGGTCTGATGCTTATCTCTTGCTAATGTTATATCCCAATTTGCTCTTCTGAACAACATTACATATAATATTAGCAAGAGATAAGCCCCAGGCCCAGCATTGAGAACAGGTCAGCAGGACCAGATAATCTGGCTCTACTATTCTATGGGACACTCCTTCAAATCTTTCCTTAAAACTAGTTGGTCCAAAAAAGGTTCTTTTTTAAAAAGTTTATCACAGTCAAAATTTTCCACAGAAAGCAGATGCTTTCTATGCACATACACACATACATTGTCAAAAACCCATTTTTCCATTAAAAAAAGTTTAAAGGGAAATTTTTCAACCAGCCCCACTTAATCCCTCTTTTTCAATGGCAGTTTTCATATATTGGTTTCATAAATTATATACTTACACTTTCTTCCCCTGTACTTTTCTACTGTTTACCATATTTGTCTCAGTAAGATTTAATTCTAAAAGTGGGAATGGAAAGTATCTATCTATATACTGTGATCTGTGGGATCTTTGGGTTAGAACAAGGAAAATAAATGGGAACCTGTGTTAATTATAGTCCAGTGTATATTTTCACCCACACTTTTACTTAAGAACAAACAAATATCCAGGGAAAAGCAACTCTTCTTCTTTCAGGAGTAAATCTCTTTTCTTTAGTACAGCAGCCTTGCTTCTCACAGTATTATGCAACAGATTATTTAAGTGTTATTTACAACTGATATTGAGATGGTTTGACCTCCTACTGTTCATTGTCAGTATCTTATCCAAGAACAGTGGGAAGAAATCTGCCTGCCGCTAATATTCAATTTGTATTGCTTTGTATCTTTATTTCAGCAGGGAAACCTGCTAGACGAGCTGCAGAAAACAGATGTACATTACCAGGTGAAAAATAGGTACATCACTTTGAATTTCTCTAGGCATTTGGCATTATATCATTTAAGTGTCTCATTACATTTGCCAACATAACATAAAACTGATTCACTCCTGAATGACAAGCCACCAGCTCCCCCTGGCAAATGTAAAGGTGCTTTGTATACTTCACTTTTCGGTATAGAAGCTCTCTAGATTCATTGATTGGTTTTTAAGCTGGAATGAAGATACAAAGAAGTGGGGCAGGAACCACATGAACCATGATGTGTCCTTATTTCTAAATAATGAAAACAGCGATTTAAATGGTGAGCTAGCCAACCCCTCTGTAATAAAATGACCATTATACGGAAACACCTTTTCCTGGACTACTTTGAAATCTAGAGGTGCATTCCTTTGAAGTCATTTT
Source organism: Trachemys scripta elegans (assembly GCF_013100865.1). Taxonomy (NCBI): domain Eukaryota; kingdom Metazoa; phylum Chordata; order Testudines; family Emydidae; genus Trachemys; species Trachemys scripta. The sequence continues at coordinate 59,027,236 of NC_048305.1, forward strand.
TATTAGAAAAAAGTTGGATTCCTTAGATAAAATTGTATTTTAAAATCACTTTATTATTGCTCCTATTTTATACCTGCAAATAAAAGTTGTATAAAAAGCCTTTGATGCATCTACACTAGAAAATAATATACACATAATAATATATTGTAAAAGAATTGTTATGGTTGTTAGTAGTAACTCACTAACCTTGTTCTTGATTCTTCCACCCACATTCCCATTGAGTAGTATTGTATTATACTCCTGGAATAGAACCAAGAAAATGAACAACAGCACTTGGCCAAATTCTTATATCTTTCCTCATGTTTACTAACACTTGAATTTACATGTTATTCCACTGACTTCAGTGAGACAATTCATAGAGTAAATTACAATTTGACATAAGTGTGGGGACCATCATATGACCCTGAGTAAGATATTATTAGTTAACATGCATAAGGGTGGCAAAACCTGGCCCTATGTGAAATACAATACAGAGCCCAGAAGAAATTAATATTTTGTCAATTAGTACAGTGAAAATATGCTGTGTATGATGGGAAAAAAGGCATGCTTTATCGGTTGGGTTTCTCATCTGAATAAGTGATGCAAGGCGACCAAGTACTTTAGTAGTTTGCATATAAATATCTTGTATACCTAATAATCTTTTGTACTACAAGAACTCCACAGTCTTTAAAATCCACCTTTCAATCAGCCCCAATTGCAAATATGGCTGCTCACAGTAAACTACTGTAACAGTTTGACTTTGGTTTATTGCTTTCATTGACTCTTAATACTGGTAGCACATACAAGGGAGAAAGAACCACTTGTTACCCTAGTGTTGCAGAACAGGTTTTGGTAGCAAGCTCCAGGGTGATTTAATTTTGGCACACACTCCCCATACAAATTTCCTACTTCTTCACAACCCCTCCAACGGTGGGTCTGACAACATATCACACTCTTCTGTTAATGTGTGGGGAGTAATATAAGACCTATATAGTACCTGGTACTGGGTTATGAAATAGGAGAGACAGACAGAAATCTTACTGATATGGCTAAAAATAGTAGATCAAATTATTGATTCATTCATACAGTTATTGATACATATGCATTATATGAAACAATATAATACAAGTAAAAAGAACAGGATTACTTGTGGCACCTTAGAGACTAACAAATTTATTACAGCAAAAGCTTTCGTGGACTACAGCCCACTTCTTCGGATGTATACAGAGTGGAATAAATATTGAGGAGATATATATATACACACATACAACGAGCATAAACAGGTGGGAGTTGTCTTACCAACTCTGAGAGGCCAATTAAGTAAGAGAAAAAAAACTTTTGAAGTGATAATCAAGATAGCCCAGTACAGACAGTTTGATAAGAAGTGTGAGAATACTTACAAGGGGAGATAGATTCAATGTTTGTAATGCCTCAGCCATTCCCAGTCCTTATTCAATCCTTTGTTGATTGTGTCTAGTTTGCATATCAATTCCAGCTCAGCAGTCTCTCCTTGGAGTCTGTTTTTGAAGTTTTTCTGTTGTAATATAGCCACCCGCAGGTCTGTCATTGAATGACCAGACAGGTTAAAGTGTTCTCCCACGGGTTTTTGAGTATTATGATTCTTGATGTCAGATTTGTGTCCATTAATTCTTTTGCGTAGGGAATGTCTGGTTTGGCCAATGTACATGGCAGAGGGGCATTGCTGGCACAAAAGCTTATGCTCAAATAAATTTGTTAGTCTCTAAGGTGCCACAAGTACTCCTGTTCTTTTTGCGGATACAGACTAACACGGCTGCTACTCTGAAACCTATAATATAAGTAATACTGCTTCATATACTATAATATGAATTACTCATGTAATATGAATTTCTCTTCCACATATTTCTGTGTGGGTGTTTAGCCTAGGGATATAGGGTAAAATTTTCAAAGGTGATTAAAGGCATTAATTAGGAAAGAATATACTCTAGGCATTATACCTTTGCTACCAACATTATTATTTAAAAATATTTTCAATATCATTGATCAACATTTTGATGGAGTTCTGGCCTGAAATATGTGCTTTTCTTTCAGGTCCAGACCATACTGCATTTTTTAACCAATTAGCAGTAGGAATGGTTTGTGTCTTCATTTGAATTTGGTCAGTAATAGGGTCCCTAGCAAAGTTTCTCCCCTGCCAGTGGCCTAAGCTGCCACTTGATTGTTTCCTTTAACTGGTTCAGCACACTGTCTTTTTGTAGCGCAAACAGGACCCTCTGAAGACACCTTTGTAACTAGTCTTTCCTCCCACCACTTGAGTGGTAGCATCACAGAGCATATTGCCCCATCTGCTGCTAGGGCAATATGGGATAGCTGCCCAGATTTTCCCAGATGAAGTGATACAAACACATTTGGTGTGGATGTACAAACATGGTTGTGATTGGAGAAAAGCTACTGTGGGGAAACAACCTGAATCATGTTTCTCATAACCAGTTAAGGTAAGTGTGCCTCTAACCAGTTATAAAATCGTAGTTGTAAGTATGGCATCAGTGAGGTCAAGGTTATGTGGCAGTGCTTTTGCTAGTGAGACTCTGAGATCCATCTCCTGTGGATGGGATATCCTTGGAGTTTTTTTGTTTGTTTTTTGTTTTTTATTTTTTTCCTGAGAACATTAATTAATCTTTTCCGAAATCATACTGGCTTATTTCTGTAAATAGGAATATGGTAGAGACCAAGATAGGTATTTTGTGGGGTGAGGGGAGAAGAAGAATCTTGTTGCAGGTGAGAAGGGTTTAAAATGTTCAGAAATTTAAGGATGTACAATAACTTTAGGATGAGCCAGAGTCATCTAATACAGCTAATGAAGCATGGTACAAGCTCCAAAGCTACTGAAATAAAGTGTTGAGGAGAGATCCCTTAGAATGGTAGTTCCAGTAGCCTGAAGATGGAGACATTTCACTAGTAATCATGTCTGCTGGGAAGAAAGATTTTCCCCAATGACATTTGAGGTTTAATTGTTTATAAAAAAAAAAAAAAAAGACAAAAAAAACCACCTATAGGAATTGAAATGTCTTGAGATTAGTAATCATTATATTAAATTGTATGTAGTACCTTGTATCCCAAAGTCTTTTGATAAACTGATATAGGCACTAAACACAAGGATTGTTTTTTCCGATTGTGATGGGTTAGATCACAGAAACCACCTTGGGAGCTGCCACCTGTTGTGCCAAGACTGCTTCTGTCCCTGCTTTCCCTCTGCCAGCCTGGGAATCCAGCACCCTGTCTTGCTGAGCCAGATACACCCGTCTGCTCCAACACAGACCCAGAGTCTGAACCAAGTGCCCAAAAGCTTCAGACTTAACTGAAAACAGTTTACAGAAGTGTGCTTGTCTCTAACACTCAGATGCCCAACTCCCAATGGGGTCTAAACCCAAATAAATCCGTTTTACCCTGTATAAAGCTTATACAGGGTAAACTCATAAATTGTTCACCATCTATAACACTGATAGAGAAATATGCACAGCTGTTTACCCTCCTAAGTATTAATATGTACTCTGGATTAATTAATAAGTAAAAAGTGAGGATTTAAGTGGTTCCAAGTAGTAACAGACAGAACAAAGTAAGTCACCAAGCAAAATAAAATAAAACACACAAATGTATGTCTAATCAAACTGAATAGAGATAATCTCACCCTTAGAGATGCTTCAGTACGTTTTTTCCTCAGAGTGGACATCTTCCAGGCCTGGGCACAATTCTTTCCCCTGGTACAGCTCTTTTTCCAGCTCAGGTGGTAGCTAGGGGATTCTTCATGATGGCTTCTCTCTCCCTTTGTTCTGTTCCACCCATTTATATATCTTTTGCATAAGGCGGGAATTCTTTGTCCCTCTCTGGTTTCTCCCCGCCTCCTTCTCAATGGAAAGACACCAGGTTAAAGATGGATTCCAGTTCAGGTGACATGATCACATGTCACTGCAAGACTTCATTACCCACTTGACAGCACACAGGTGTACAGGAAGACTTACTGCAGTCAATTGTCCTGGTTAATGGGAGTCATCAAGATTCCAAACCACCATTAATGGCCCACACTTTGCATAATTACGATAGGCCCTCAGTTATATTTCATATTTCTAGTTTCAGATACAAGAGTGGTACATTTATACAAATAGGATGATCACACTCAGTAGATTATAAGCTTGTAATGATACCTTACAAGAGACCTTTTGCATGAAGCATATTCCAGTTACATTATATTCACTCATTAGCATATTTTTATAAAATCATATAGACTGCAACGTCACACCCATGACTTAAATTGGATGATTAATAAGTTAGGAAGACTTTGTTATAATAACCATTGTTTAATGTGAGATAAGAAAATACTTGGAATATAGCATACAAATCAGCCATTCCAGATTATAAACATCCTAGGGTGCTCAGGGAGTTAGCTAATGAATATTCTCTACTTTGGACAGGAGAAATGGCATGTAGCAGCAGACAAGAAAAAGTAATACTCATTGTCAAGTGAGGGATTCTTCAAAATTCCTATTATATGAGTCTAACCTCTATCCCTAGTATGATAGTGGAACAAATATTTTGAGAAAAATCACTTAAACACCTACAGCCTAATTCTGTAAAACTTCCACTGATATGGGACAAAGTCTGCAAAATCAAATACCTGGAAGCTAACAGAAACAAGAGCAACAAGCAAAATGAGTTTATAGAGACTAGTCGTGCCAGACACATGGGGGTGGTTGTTGTTATTGCGTTTTTTTTTTTTTTTTTTATAAAATCATAGAATGAATGACTGAAATGAATGCTGTAATGTATCTGGATATATTGTGAAAATTTAGTGCTGTCTCTCACAATCTGACCCTCTTACAGCCAGTTGAGGGTCATTTCTTAGATGCCAGCCTCTCCTCTTCCACATGGAAGATAGGAGAATTGAGATGAGTAGAGCCTCAAGCTGCATCAGACATGAAGCTTACTGTTCATCATGCGATTCTCTCTCTCTCATGCATGGCATCTGCAAAGCAACATTCTATAGATGCAGTTGTAGGTCCATGAGCCATATCAAGGCTGCCTCTGTAACATTGTGGATATTTTCCAATTCACCTTTGAATCTATATTTGGGATACCGAGCTATGATGTGCTGATGGTTGGTTTGGATGTTCTCACCACAGTCACACAAAGCAGAGTCTTTGATTTTCTACTTGTGCATCAAGTGGCCACATCTTCCATGTTTTTTTCGGATGCAGTTCAGTGTTGCCCAAAGTCTGCGTGGCAGGCTGAAACTGGGAGGATGGCTTGTTGGGTGAGTAATAAGGTACTTGTTTGGAAAGGTAGATGAGATCCAGACATCCTGGCTGGATCCAGAGCCTGAGGTAGTCATAGGTGGTCTATACTGTTTTTTTGTTATTTCAGCCATTGTTGGGGTACATTATCCATAATCTGGCAGAAAGGAAGTTCTGAGTAGTCTTCGGTGCATTTAAGTTCTTGTGCTATGGCTATATCTTGACAGACAGCTGGAAGTTCAATCTTTGCTTATACAGAAAGCCACAGTAGAGGTATTTATTTTAAAGTTCCCATGATGATTTGTATGGTCTGATTTAGCTGCCGATCCACAAGTAGGGTATGACAGCTTCTTGTCCGCACAGGTGTACCGTACTCTGCAACTGGCATTTGGCATTGACATCATGCCTTCTTTTTAAGAACCTGATTGATTTTTCCCTGTTTTAAGATCCAAGGGGTTTGGATCTGTATTCACCAGGGAATTGGTGAAGGTCTCTCAAGGCTTCCCAGGGAAGGGAACTAGCCTTGGGATGGGGGCAGCGGACCAGAGCTAAGCTGGTAGTTAAGCTTAGAAGTTTTCATGCAGGCCCCTACATTTGTACCCTAAAGTTCAAAGTGGGGATACAGCCTTGACATATATGCATCTGAAGAAGTGGGCTGTAGTCCACGAAAGCTTATGCTCTAATAAATTTGTTAGTCTCTAAGGTGCCACAAGTACTCCTGTTCTTTTTGCGGATACAGACTAACACGGCTGCTACTCTGAAACCTGTCATCAGGGGAATGCTTGTAAGTGTGAAGAGTTAAGAGTCTCAAACTTCCAGCTCAACAGTTACATATTGGATCTCCATTTATTAGACAGCATATATAGAGCACAAAAGTGCAATCTCTTTCCACTGCCAACTCAAGGCTTAAACTGTTGTTTACTATTGCTGTATCACCAGTGTACCACCTGTTATGATATTTCTGTGTGAAACTAATATTAGAAAGCAAATATATTGCATACATCAGTGATTGATGGGAAACTTCTCTGGGGTGGAAGTGCAACCCTATTGTTTGTGACAGTGAGATGAAAAAATGGATGAAACATCAGTAACTGAGCAACAAAGCATAATGGCATTAAAACAGTTACATGTATTTTGTTTCATTCTATTTTATTCCAGAATAGTTTCCTGTAATGTGTTTTCTTAATGAAATTGTGTTAGGATTTAGGTATGTTTATAGAATGAAAGCAAACAATGCTTAACTATACATAGTTGCACAGTCTGATATCCATCCCAGTACTTTAATAGTTTTATTTTAGAAATTCAAATATATTTTATGTATACAAAGTGATTGCCTGAATAGCACATTAAAAAGAAAAGACCATTTTAAGAGATTTCTAAAAAAATAGCAGTTAAAATATATCATGTAAATAGTGGTGGAACATATGAAGTAGTGCATATAAAACTAGTGCTAACTATAAATTATGAGCCAGATCCTCAGCTGGTGTAAATCTGTATGGTGCCATTTACTTCAACTGATCTGTGTCAATTTACACCCTCTGGGGCTCGGCCCAATCCTATCTAGAAAGTATCAAAACATGCTAGTAGTCTGTTTTTCTTCTCTTTTGTTTTAGTCTAGAGTTTTGGGGAGAGCATATAATTGTCGGTATTGGAACGAAATGGTACTACTTTAGCTTTTCAATACCAAAGGGCAGGCTATAAGCTGATGTAAACCAGCATAGCTTCACCAATGTCAGCGAGGTTGTGTCAGTTTATACCAGTAAGAGGAACTGTCTCAAAGTTTGTAAATATCTTTTACACTGACTCAGAGGGGAGCAAATATCTTTCCAGCTAGGATTAAAACAAATCATAGCTTGGACCTTGGTTTTCCTGTACTTGGAAAATCCAGTTTTCCTTAAATGTCCTGGATATTGTGTGTGGCCTTGAAAAATAAATATATTTCTATGCTCTACTTCACAGACTCCACATTTCATTTTATTTCAAATATCAGATATGACTTAATCTGTCTTGCAGGCAAACCCAATATGTTATCTAAACCACCCAGACCTTAAATCTATGTTTTTGGTGGTTCTGTGGTTGGCAAATGGGCATTGCACAAGGAAAATCAGCCTCCTGACGTTCAGGCACTAATATTAAATCAATGTTGGTTTTGGGGTTTTCTTTGTTAATCACATTTTCAGGATTTTTTTTAATGTTCAGACGACATTTTCTCTGGCATAGTACAGTTTTAATCATTGTCATCCGCTGGATTTTACAAAATGTAATTTGGGGCTACCATATAGCAAAGGCAATCAAAGTGAAAAAGCAGAGATGCTTCTACTATAATTTCTCTTGCTGGAGGGGAAAAACACAAGGAATTTGCAAACAACGGCAGCTTCTCTTCAAACCTCCGATTATTCCTGCAAAATTGGTAGAGATTAAGAATTTAATTTCCATTGCTCCCTTTGGTGCTGCTTTGCTGACATGTGTAAGTTGTGTGCTTCTAGTGAAGGACTAACAGTAGCAGGCAGTTTAATACATTCATTGTGCAAGTTTAATTTGCTTTATTGTTTTACAGCTGCTATCCAAACTTGATGGGGAAAGGAAATACAGAAAGAAAGAAATCTCTATCAGAGTTGCAATTTTTTGCAGTCAATTATTTTTTAAATAATTAAGAAGCACTAAAAATAACCCCTAGCATCATATTAAAAGATAAACATGCTCAATTTTCTGATTTAAGCCTGTACTACTCCCCTCACCATCCCCATTTTTAAAACCTCCCACAAACTCACCTGAGCACTTAAATCCTGGCACATAAGAACATAGGAAAGGCTATACTGGGTCAGACCAAAGATCCATCTACCCCAGTATCCTGTCTTCCAATGCCAGGTGCCCCTGAGGGAATGAACAGAACAGGTAATCATCAAGAGACCCATCCCCTTTTATGGTGCATTTCCACTTTTATGGTGCATTCATATAAACTTTTATCCATGATGATGATCTATATCTGCATGTGCTGTTTCCCGTACATATTCTATTGCTTGTGAATTAGGGGAATTTTCAGCACGGTAAAGTGGAAAAGAAGTAAGGGCCAGATTCAAAACCCATTGAAGTCAAAGGAAAGATTCCTTATTGATTTCAGTGAGACGTGGATCAGGACCTGGGAATCTATTCCTTGTACACCAGAACCCCTATCAAAGTGAATGGGAACATTTAAAAATAACTTATTTGATTTCAGGGACCTTTGTGGACATAGAAAGGAGAGGAGTAGGAGGCACACTCTGCTGCATCATCCCCCGCTCCTGTAACCTTGTGCAAGCTCCTTCATAGAAGTTTGGGGTGAAGCATGGAGCAAGAGGAAGTTTGGAAGGAGGCCAGCTACTCATGCCATTTGCAGAATCCACAGATTTCCAAGCAGCTGGAGTTAATGTTGTTTCAAACGGCATTGACTCTCACTGGTCCTCTCAGTGGCTGCTGCTCCACAGCTCCTGTTGGGGAGGTCACTGACATTGCCTGACAAGGAGAAGAGGCCATCCGAGAAGTCCAGAATGACTTGACTTCCAAGCAGATGCTGCTGTTCCACAAGAACTACTTTGCTCAGTGGATCCTCATACCTAGGGATGGGAGGGTTCATGGTTACCCAAAGTCTTCTCACCTGAGTGGATATCTGTTTGGAAACAATACAAGAAACATGATATGGAAGGCGTTGGACCTCTTGTCTCCTTTCTAATAATGTTTTCTGCAAAAGGGGATGATCTCATTCTTGGCATTTTAAAGCAGTTCTTTTGAAGGTGCATCATGTCCTCCATTTAGAACAGCAACTCTCTTTATGTATCAGTTATTAAATTCTTTCTCCTTAATATGTGTAAAGTGAGATTACTGCCAACTATAGAGTTTTCAGATGGCTGAGTTATGTCAAGAATGTGGTTAGATGTTAGAAGAATTGTCTGATTAAGAGTCAGTGTCAAGTATTGTGTACCTGGTACTCTATGAACTTTAAATAAATCAGTTTAGTCTGCTGGGAAACAGACTCTGCATGTGTACATGTGGTGAGTGTGGGCATATGGGCATGCACAGGATTAAACCTATATCTCCTTCCATTCAATATGTATTTTAGAGCCCTACGACAGCAATGCAATTACTTCATCCATCACTACATCTTCTCATCAATCAGACAATGCCTACATCTCGGTTCCATGAGAGAGAAGCTCCAGGTGAAGAGCAGCTGGCTATAATACCACTGGCAATACAGAAGTAATATTGGAGAGCAGAGTTTAGAAGAACTAGCTGAATCAATGCCCTCTCCCTTCATTGAAGGAAATTGCCTTCACATTGTCAGTTCAGTGCACAGGCCAGGGTCCTATTGAACTCTTTGCTCCTCCTGGATAGCTTATTAGTAACTGTAGCTAAAATGCTTTTTTCCCCCACCTTTGGTCAGCCTATTGGAGGCAGACCAAGCCGCAATGATACATGTGTTTGTCACTTCCAGTCTTGTACTGCTATTAATTATCTTTGGTTGATAGCAGCGAAGGTCACTGTGAACTTCAAAGAGCTTAGCTCACAGCAGCACAATTCTTGGGTAAGGCAGACAGATGAGAGCATATCACTCCAAAACTGGGTATATTACACAGGATCTGCATCCAGAACCTGATCCAACCTTCAAAGTCTCTAATGACCTAAACCTGGCTAACTTTTCTCTTTTTAAGACCCAGCATATTGTTATAATCATCACACAGCTGATAAAGCACAGAACCTACTCGGTGGTAGACACTTGGCTATGAGATTCCCTTCTACCATAAATCAAGATGAACTTGCATCATATTATCTTTGGAAAGAAATATAAGAACTTTCTCTTTGGAAAATCTTCTCTACTATAGCAATGTTTGAATAATAGAACAGCAACACTTCCATGACACAAGCAACAGAAATTTCCAAGGGTGCGGAGGGGTGTAGGGAAGGACATGACAATATAAGAATGGCCATCCCGTGTCAGACCAATGATCCACCTAGTCCAGTATCCTGTCTTCAGACAGTGGCCAATGCTGGATGCTTCAAAGGGAATGAACAGAACAAGGCAATCAAGTGATACATCCCCTGTTGTCCAATCCCATCATCTGGCAGTCAGAGGCTTAGGGACACCCTGAACATGGGGTTGCATCCCTGACCATCTTGACTAATAGCCATCAATGGACCTATCCTCTATGAACTGATATTATTATTTTTTGAACCCCGTTATACTTTTGGCCTTCACAACGTAACCTGTGGAACCCATTGCCAGGGGGAGTATGTGTCGTGTGAAGAAGTATTTCCTTTTGTTTCTTTTAAATCTGCTGCCTATTTCATTAGGCGACCCATGGTTTTTTTGCTATATGAATGAGTAAATAATACTTCCTTATTCACTTTCTCCACATCATTTATTATTTTATAAATCTCTATCATATTCTCCGTTACCTGTTTCTTTTCCAAGATGAACAGTCCAAGTCTTTAAAATCTATTCTCATATGAAAGCTTTTCCATACCCTTAGTCATTTTTGTTGCCCTTCTCTGTACCTTTTCCATTTCTAATACATCTTTTTTGAGATGAGGTGATCATAACTACACACAGTATTTGAGGTGTAGCCATACTATAGATTCATATAGTGGCATTATGATATTTACAACAACAACCACACACACATTAAGAGGAAAAATGCAGAATTTAGAATGTAGTAAATTGTGCTTTAATTTTGTTGGCACCCATGTACAACAGTGATGGATGCATTATGAATAGTGAGATGAATACAGAGTAGGCTATGTACCCTGTTTCCCCGAAAATAAGACAGTGTCTTATATTAATTTTTGCTCCCAAAGATGCGCTAGGTCTTATTTTCAGGGGATGTCTTATTTTTCAGAAATGAAAAATGCCTTATTATTGGTGGATGCCTTATTATCGGGGAGGTCTTATTATCGGGGGGATGCCTTATATTACAACGAGAGGCAAAACTGTAAGTAGGCCTTATTTTCGGAGGATGTCTTATTTTCGGGGAAACAGGGTAATTACAAAAGCCATTTCACTCAGAAAGTAGGTCCTTATACAGACTCTACTGAAATCATTTTGAAAAATTCCCATGACTTTAATGGGCTTTGGACGAGACCCACCAACTTGATACTTTACTCTCACTCTTGACAGTACAACCTGATGAAGAGTATCTATGTGAGACATGAGACAGATATCTTTTATTTTTTCTTGGTCTCCCTTTAAACCACTCAGGATCCAGTCTTGCTTTGTTCTTTCACATCAGTAGGAGCTTTTTTTTCACGTGAAAAGAATGCAGCCCTGGTAATTTATAACTGTTCTTTGATGCCTGTTTCTTTTTAATCTATAGTATGTTAGATTTTAATGATCTGGAATGTTTTGAGGGATTGGGAACCTATGGATACTGTTCTGAATACTTTGCTGAAAATTTAACACAGTTTGATATGAAAGGGAGAGTAACAGGTATGTCTTGATTCTTCATTGAAAAATGTATTGTGACACATATGCAGGGAACTGCACGATGCTATTTTTTTAATCCTGTAATATCTAAATTGTTGGGGAATGTCATTATTCATTAAGACCCTAATTCAACTCCTAATGATGTAAGCAGAAAAATCCCAATGGACTTTAATTGAGCTGGATTGGCCCTGAAACTCTTTTATTTATTTATTTAATCTGCTCATTATCGCAGTTACATTTTTGTCTTTTTATGTCACTGGCAAGCTTTCACATACCATGTTATATTTTTCTTCTTGCCTGAAAGATTTTTCCAGTTATGGGTGAAATCTTTTCATTATCACTTTCTAGAAGACCTCTCTCCTGACGCTTTTTGGAAAAGGGAACTTTTTGACTTTCAGGTAGCACGAGGTGATGACTTTAAAGGCCCATGCTGTAAAACGTCAAAGAATAATCCAACAAGGTTTGTTTTAATTGCCATTAACTAACTAAAGTGTGGAACAACAAAAGTGGAAAGCTTGAAACTATTGAACCTGTAGATGAGAGCTTCCCCTATGCCTTGCCATCAAATGGAACGATCGGAGTCAGGACAAATAATTGCTGAAAGAGGAAAAAAAGAAACAGTGAGAGTGAAAAAAACAAAGACTAAGTAAGTTGTACATGAGTCCAGTTGATTACAGTAACTAGAAACAGAGGATGAAATCCTGATCCCACTGAAGTCAATGAGAGTTTTGCTATTAACTTCAATGATGCCAGGCTTCCACTCAGAAACTTCAAGGGGGATACTTTGAAGAAATCTCTGTCTTCATCAGCCCATAGAAAATTGAATGAGGTTGTGACAGAGTGGGAGTTGCTGAGGACTGGCTCACCATTTCTGGCAAATTGGGAGATAATTGATTAGAAGGGGGTGATTATCCAGCTGATGAGCTGATTCAGCTCATAAACTGGAGATTGTTCAGAAAGGTGAGACCTCCCTCCTCACCATGCCAAGGGGGTATGTTGAAGCTTGGGTAAAGCCTTATGGTGTTGGGACATGAAAGTGCATAACACACAGGTTCACCACAGTGTACTTTATTTCCAAGGTAAGTGTGCAAGGACTTCTGGTAAAGAGAAATCCAGCGTCAGAAAGCTCACCCATAAAGATGTGGGGGCTCGTCCAAGATCTTACCATTCTGATGTGGGAGAAAGTCTGGAGAGGGGAACTGATGAGAAAACACAGCGAACTGTACAGTATGGAGGAACTCCTATGCTGGGAAGTGGAATAGCAAAAGGAGCTACACAAAACTCTCCCAGAGTTTCATCAGACTCAGTGACAGAAGGGACAGTTCCTGTTATCAAGCAGAACAACAACAAAGCCTACAGCAGTTTATTGCACGTCAATCACTGGTGTAGCAACAGCTCTTGGAAGAGACGACGAGTCCCCTGGCAGAGCGTGATAACTGGGTGGTGCGCACAGGGATGTGCATAATGGGCCTAACGGATGGACCCCAATCCTTTTTGTGAACATTCAAGAGAGTGGCTGCAGAAGCAGGCTGCGAGAAGAGGGTATGGGCCCCAGGGCCGCCCAAAGGATTCAGGGGGCTTGGGGCAAAGCGGGGGAGCTTGTACTCACTGGGCAGTGCTCCGAGTCTGCGGCAGTGGCGGCATTTCGGTGGCGGGGGGCCCTTCAGTCACTCTGCGTCTTCAGCATCACTGAAGGGCCCCCCGCCGCCAAAATGCCACCGAAGACCTGGAGTGACTGAAGGCTCCCCCGCCACCAAAATGCCACCAAAAACCCGGACTGCCACCGGGTGAGGAAAGGGATTCTCGGCCAGGGCTCGTGGGGCCCCTGTGGGGCCCGGGGCAAATTGCCCCACTTGCCCTCACCCCTTGGCAGCCCTGATGGGCCCTCTGACTAGCTCCCTACCTCTTGAGAGAAGCTCAAGCTGTTTATATGGTACTGAGTGATGAACAAGATACCATGAAGGCAGCCATTTTATATCAGATGGATCTGTCTGCAGAATGGTATATGCAGAAGTTTTCAGTGTCAAGGTGGTCAGAGGGGACAGGACCTAGGGCATTTGCCCAAAATGTAGATTTGAGCAGTATGTGGCTTAGACCAGATAACAGAGGAGTTGAACTATACTTTTGGAACAATTGTTGTAGAGTCTCCCTGAGGTCACTAGTGTTTGGGTGTGGCACCAACAACCATCCACTTTAGAAGTCATCATTAAACCCATAGAGGAGTTTGTGGAAGCTAGTCGCCCTAGTAAAATAACCCATACACATAGAGGACACAACTTGTGGAGGAAGGCCAGGAACTACTGACAATAAAGCCATAGGGAAAGAAGAGATGGGAGAGGAAAGCGACCCCACCCATCAACCATCAAATTATTTGCTACCAGTGTTGGGTCCCAGGGCATCTGAAAAGAGACTGCTGCATATAGACTGTAATGTTGCTAAGTTCTGTAGCTGGATGGAAACCCTTGACAGGTAGTCAAAACAAACACCCACAGTCTCCATGAGTGTTGGTAAGCAACAAGTGTTGGGTATGGTAGATTCTGCCATGGGGTGCTTGTTGGCTAGGAAAGATGGGGTGAAACCCTACTCATGAAGCCAGGGGAAAATATTGAAGCCAACAGTGACCACAGTGCCTCTGGAGATTCAGGGAACAATTTGGTGAAAGAAGATTGGGGTAGTCAGGATTTTGCCCCAACCTGTGTTAATTGCAACAGATCAGAACCCCCTTCCTTTAAAGAAGAGGAGGAATGCCCAGAGAACCAAATGTCTAGAAAGTGAAGGACCACAGCAGACAAGGTGTCCAGAAGCCAAAAGGGTGCTAGAGAAGGAAGAAAGAAGACAGACTCTACAACAGACGAGTCAAGAACCCAATAGCTGCCGGGGAAGACACCAAGTTAGAACAGAATGAAAAAGGAGCAGAAGTAGAATAAGACTTGGTAGAGAAGGAAGGCACGTGGGGAGAGAAGTCTCACCTCGCTCAGATCCTAGGATTCTTTACCCTTTCTTTAAGTCTCCCATTTAACAGCCCCCAAGCCAGTGAGCTGAATCCCCACATTAACTGGTTAATCACCCAGTCCTAATAGATTATCTCCCAATTTGGCCAATGAGGTGGAATTTACAAAGTGCACAGAGTACTAAGCCATCTGTAAGCTACTCCTACTCTCTCACACAGGTACAGTATTATATAAAATAGCAAGACTTTAATTTATTCTTCATAATTAAACACAGAGAATAATAGATCAAAGGAGAATGGTGGGATTTCAAATTTGCACAGCACTGACCTAACTACTTCCATTGAAGTCAACCATTAAACTCCCTGTTGACTTCAAGGGGCACAGTGTTAGACCAGTGCTGAGCAACTTTGAAAATCACATCCAAAAAGGTCAGCACATATACAGGAATAGACTGGATCTCAGCTTAATGGTTCCGTCTAGATTACAATAATGAAAAGTTCTGTCATTTATATCCTCATGTGCTCTTACAGTGTTACATCATACGAGCTAAGCAGAGCACTCCAAGGACACCTACGTGCTGCAGGATGTGGTAGCAATGCCTCAGCAGTCAGCACTTTCCCCTCTGAATCAGATGTGAGAAAAGTCATATGGCTTGAGTGTGCTGTGGTGTTGAAAGTGCTGTTCTTTTGGTTAGATATCTAAAATCAAGGTCTTGACCATTGTGTTAATCAGAAATGCCATGACATTTTAAACAAGAGTAAGACTTTACCTTCACTGTCCTGGCCAGATTTCAGTGTGGGTAGCTACCTTTCTGCCTACTTAAAATTCCTCTTTTAGTTGCAATGGGGTAAGTTATTCTTCACTGCCTGTCCAAACCTGCCGTGCAGTGCTACTGTGCCCTATTAAACAGTTGCTCTATTTCAGCAATGGATGAAATATTCTTGCATACAGACCCCAATACTGCAAAGTGTTCTGCACAGGCAGGCATCTGTGCATGTAATCCCCACACACAATCCCAATTAAGCAAATGGGGCTCCTATTAGGAATATGTTAGGAATCCAATTTGCTTCAGTGTGATTATGTGTAGCTGTAATGATTGGCTGACACAGAGCAGTTTGCAGGAATGAGGTTATTGTTGGTAAAATAAGTCTTTAGGAAGCTGTCTGGTTGAAGGGTGCTTTACTAAGTGAAGGCTCAGGTAATGAGCAGTGCTCTACTTCCCATGCCAGAATGAAACAGTCCCCCACTTGTCTCTCCCCTACCTCCTAAGAAAGAACCTATAACAAAACATAGTTCCAGGCTTTTTTATGAAAATCAAAGGCTATTGTAACATCTGTCAGTCCAGACTCATAGATCCAGGTTCTGTCACTCTTCTCATCCGAAGGGAAGTACTAGTATGAACAAGGATTACACACTGTGAATAAGGGTAGCAGAATTAGCATAAACCTAGCACTGATTTGCAGCCTCTGTTATATCATATACCTGGGATGGGGGGCGGGGAGGGTTGGTAATTTGTGTGGCTGATCCCCTACAGTTCCATATACATATGAGATCATTATATTTTTAATTTTCAGTTTCTTTACAGTTCCTCTCTCAGCAAAAAATAGGTTGACATATGCTACCCCAGTGTATCTAGCGTCATAGATAGCCAGTGTATTGATAGCTTGAGCAAGAATATGTAATACAAGAGCAGGACGCTTGATCATTTGACTCATCTACTGGAGAGTCACCAGAATGAAGCAAGAAAAGGATAGAGGAGTAGAACACGCCTGTAATCCAATGATCTGGGTGCCAGATCTCCAGTGTAAACTCATGAGAAATCTTTGGGAGATATTTGTTTTCTTTTTCTTGATGTTAACAGGAAGGGCAGACTCCAGAAAGTGGGTAAATTTGGTCCATAGGCACTATGTATATTGTTTGTTTGGAACTCTACCTTCATGCAGACACCACATTCACATCTTGATTTAGAAATGGCATTTCAAAACCCTGAGGGAAAGTTCCTAGTAATCTCAGATGTTTGCCATGGAACAGACTGAATCAGAATTAGTTTATAATGTTGTAATGCCACATTGTATAGAGAACTTGATATCAGTTTTCAGGGTTCTGTTGACACCAACAAGATACTTGAATTCACTGATAAGCTACTTATGTCAAATGCTTGAGCATGTACAGTTCTGTGAATCTTGTCTGTAGTATCTCTGTGTTCACATCCGACAGTCTTTTGGTAATGCGTAAATGGAAAAACAAAATCTTTGTGTTTATTTTTGCTCACTTTTCTGTTCCTCTTCTATATGAATAAGTTTTAAAAACACAACTGGCTATATTTAATTTCTATAGATTTTGGTGCCAGGTCCTCATCTGATGCAATGTGGCATAGCTCCAATGCAGGTATGTCTATTTTCATTAAATTAGGATCTGGGCCTTTGGGGCTATAAAACATGCAAAACTGGCAGCTCACTAGTAATAGAAGCCTCAGAGCTGAGAAAACTGGGGCAGTGATAGTGAAAGCGAAAGCTTCCACAGGGCAGGAAGGATGATCATGTGTTTAGGGGCTTGGGCTGAGATTAGGTGAGACAGATTCTCTTTTTCCCTGTACCACAGACTGCCTACATAAATCTTGGATAAATCACTTAGGCCAAGATTGTAAAAAGAACTATTCTGGTCACCTCAATGTGTGGGTGTTCAATTTGCGAGGTTTTAAGGTGGTCTGATTTTTCAGAGAGTCAGGGCTCAGCACTTTGTTAGGGTTACCTTTCATCCGGATTCCCCCGGACATGTCCGGCTTTTTAAGCTAAAAATAGCGTCTGGGGGGAATTTATAAATGTCCGGACTTCCCCCCCATGCAGAGCACGCACGGCTAACAGTGGTGCCGGCCTCACGGTGTCACTTACATGGGGCTCCGACACTCAGCCAGAGAGGGCTCCTCCTCCTCCCCCCCGCAGCATAGATCACTCCCTCCCTCCCTGCACCGCAGATCAGCTCCGCCAGTCTGGACCTCCTCCCCTGCTGCTGCCCAGCGGCTCAGGCAGTTCCTGAGCAAGTTCACCGAGACATTAGGTGAAGAAAGGCCAACAACAAGGGGGCCAGGGGGTCGGAGAAGGGGCAGGGAGGTTTTGGAGGGGGCAGTCAAGAGACGGGGGGGTCGGGAGTTCGGGGGGGGCTTTCTGGGGGTGTGGATAAGGTTTTGGGCAGTCAGGGTACAGGTAGGGGGTAGGGTCCTGGGGGGCATTTGGGGAGGGTCTTAGGAGGGGGCAGTTAGGGGACAAGGAACAGGGAGGCTTAATGGCTCTCCATGCGTCTCTGGACCCTCTCAGCTGTCGGGCTTGGACGGAAACATTGCCTGAGGGTAGTGAGAGAATGGGTTATCGGTGAGGTGGGGATGGGCGTGAGCCCGGTCAATAGGGGCAACCCCTACCAAGATCTGAGCCTTTTCTCACACGCCCGTTAGAGCTCGACATTATGCTGTTTGGGACCCCTCTTTGAGGAAAGCCTCTGGATTGCAAGTCCAACCGCTACCTCCTCGTGGTGAGAGTCGGTAACTGGCTTGGATAGCCAGGCGGATTGCGGAGGACGAACCCACATCCCACATTCAGTGGGGTGTGGGACGGGGTTGGGCAGCCCCATATGGTGCCACATGGATGCCCCCCTGGTAAGGGTAGCCTCCCCCAGGTACGGGTTGATTCCCCCTGGTAAGGGTTAGATTCCCCCTGGTAAGGGTAGCCTCCCCCGGGCATGGGTTAGTTTCCCCCTGGAAAGGGTAAGTTTCCCCCAGGTACGGGTTAGTTTCCCCCTGGAAAGGGTTAGTTTCCCCCTGAGAAGGGTAAATCTTTTAGCTATGGAAAAAAGTAATTTATATTTTTATACCGGATTGGCGCTGGACCGGGTTAATAACGCCCCCGCTGTTGGCTTTGATGCCCCGGCTGACAGTGTTAAATATATTAGGGGTGTGATCAGGGTCGCTGGACCAATGGATAAAATGGTGTGGACTATAATGAAGTCTCATGAGAATGAGAGTGAGAATCAAGTCCTCCCAGTGGAGCATGGAGAGGAGGTAGAGGAGAATGTTTGTGATGATCATGGTGAGGAGATTTTATCTATCTTACCGATGGTTTTTACAAGGGACACTTTTAATGATTTAACTATGGACAGTTTTAATCCAGATTTTAAGTATTTAAGTACATTTGATGATCCATATGTTAGGGAATCGGGATATCTTAATGCTCATTTAGTTAATGGGTCTAGTTTATTAAATAGTTTTAGACCAAGTACTGATTTTAATAGGGATCGTAATAAGGATCTTAACAGTACTGGTAGTAATATAAATAGATTAGAAAGTAGTTCGTGGAAGGATGGGGTTTTTTATTTAGAGTATCCCGTTGATAGTTTTAATTGTCCAATATGTCCCCAGATATTACCAACATTTGGTAAATGGGCCAAACACATTAATGTGGTTCATAAAAGTAAAGCCATACGAGTTGTATGTAGTAAATGTGGAAAATCTTCTCAATATCATAATATAGCTTGCCACTACCCCAAGTGCATACCCAAGAAGGCGGATACCCCAATGAAGAGCCATACATGCTCGGTCTGTGGGCTTGGTTTTCATACTAGATCTGGATTGAGCCAACACTGTAGACATAGACACCCTGCTGTGAGGAATGAGCAAAGAAAAGAAGATATGGCTGCTAAAAGTAAGATCAAAGAGGGATCGACTAGATCTCGTATATGGACCAAAGATGAGGTTGCGCAGCTTATACAGTTGGAAAGGAAATATATTGGGAAAAGGAATATAAATAAATGTATTGAGAGTGAGATGAGGACCAAAACGAATAAACAAATATCAGATAAAAGACGAGAATTAGCAAAGAAGAAGTTAGTGGTAACAGGAGATAGGGAGGAAGTGACTGAGGTAGAGGACATTAGAGTAAATATATTAGAAATTCCGCCCCCAAGAGAGAGGATTTTCCCACTAAAAGGACATCCAGAAGTGGATTTAGTGGAGAAAATATGTAAACGGGGAAAACAAAGTAGGGAGGGAAGAGAAATAATAAATAGTTTAAGGGAAATTGAAGGATTATTAAAGGAGGATTTAACAAAAGCTCTCGGATGGGCAATGTTGGAAAAATTATGTTATTCATTAGTAGAGGGAAAGGACCCTAGAAATGAAAGTCAAATAGAGTTGAGGAATAAAGGAAAAGGGAAGATGAGAAAGGAGGGGAGAAGGAAGCAATTTAATGCAATTAGGAGATATGCTACAAAGAAAGCTAAGTATAAATTCTATCAACAATTATTTGATAAGGATAGAAGAAGATTGACTCGCATTATAATGGGAGAGCCAGATAAGGCTAAGTGTGCTATCCCTATGAAAGAAATTGAGGAATACTATGTAAATATTTTGGGAACAATTGGACATGGTAATATGATAGGGTGGCCATCATCCACAGAGAATGCGGATAATGATATATTAATGAGTCCGATCTCTGTGGATGAGATTAGAATAGCTTTAAGAGAAATAAGAAAAGATAGTGCTCCTGGCCCAGATAAAGTAAAAGTGAGCAATTTGTGGGATATTTTTAATTTAGACTCCTTAATACTTACAAAAAATTTTAATATATGGTTTCTAAATAGACAGGTACCAGATGAATTTAAGAAAAATAGAACGATTTTAATACCAAAGACACAAGATGAGGAGGAAATGAAGAAGTTAACATCTTGGAGACCATTGACAATTGGGTCAGTTTGGATTAGAATCTATACCAAAATATTAGCAAAAAGACTGGTGGAAACAGTGAAGATATGTAGTAGACAAAAAGGGTTTATATCCGCCCCTGGGTGTGAGGAAAATATTGCTATATTAGATAATTTGATTAAAGGGGCTAAACGAAATGGGAATGAAATTGCAATAGTGTTCGTAGATCTGGCTAAAGCATTTGATTCTGTGGGACACGGACATATAATAGCCGGGTTGAGAAGATTTGGTATAGATGAACATTTTATAGATATTATTAGGGACCTTTATGATAATTGCACAACTAGGGTATGGGTGGGTGATGAAGCTACTGAGTCTATTTTAATTAGGAGGGGGGTCAAGCAGGGTGACCCGTTGTCCCCAATTTTGTTTAACATTGCTATGGATCCCCTTTTAACTAGATTAGAAGTAGAAGGAAGTGGTTTTTATGTTAAGGGTAATAGTGTCACATCATTGGCTTTTGCCGATGATGTGGCAATTTTAAGTAGCTCATATAAAGGAATGATCAAAAATTTGGGTATCTTAGAGGAGTTTTGTAAAAATACTAATCTCTCTGTTAATGTGAAGAAAACGAAAGGCTTTCATATTTTAACTAAACATAAAACCTATGTAGTTAATCCTAAGGATAATTGGCAGATAGGGTCAGAGGAGATTGAATATGTTCAACCAGGGGATTTTGAAAAATATTTAGGAGCTAGAATAGATCCCTGGATAGGTGTAGGGGGACCGGTACTTAAAGAAAAATTGAAAGATTGGAGTGAGAATTTAATTAAGGCCCCATTAAAACCGGCCCAAAAAATATTAATTTTACAGACATACATCTTACCGAAGCTATTTTATAATCTTCTTTTAATAGAACCCCCTTTTAATCTTTTAGACGATCTTGATGTGTTAGTTAGAAAAATAGTTAAAGAGATTTTACATTTACCTCAAAAACAACAAAGAGTCTGGTGGCACCTAGTCTTTAAGGTGCCACCAGACTCTTTGTTGTTTTTGTAGATACAGACTAACACGGCTACCCCCTGATACTTGACTACATTTACCTCAGTGTACCACAGATGGGATATTTTATTCTAGAGGTAGGGATGGTGGATTAGCTCTCACTAAGTTTAGTGTGCAAATCCCAAATATGTTAATTCGTAAATGGAGGAGACATATTGTCTTGAGAGATGATTGGATGGACCTATCTTATCTATATGCAGGAGAAAATCTTGTGGATAAAATATTGTCATTTAGTGCAGTAACATCTCATCCCAAGAAATGGAGGGAAGAGGAATTTTTAAGATGGTCGGAACTGAGATGTCAGGGAATAGGGATAAAATATTTTAAAAATGATTTAATTAGTAATTTGATTTTTAGAAACTCTAGTAATGTTAAATCGTCAGCGTATATCGCAGCATTGCAGCTTAGGGCAAATATTTATCCTACTAGGGAGACATTAGCAAGAGGAAGAGGAGGTGTGAATGCTCTTTGTAGATGGTGCGGTAAAGTGCGGGAGACTGTTCCCCATATCTCAGGACAATGTTATAAGACTAAGAATGCTAGGATAAAAAGGCATAATAGAGTAGTGTCTGCAGTTGTAGATAAGGTTGGTAAATTAGGGTGGAAGGCAATGATAGAGCCCCATTTGAGAAATAGTAAGGGTGAGTTAAGAAAGCCGGATATTATATTTATAAAAGGAGATACAGCAGTGGTGGTTGATGTTACAGTGCGATGGGAGGATAATGCCGGAAGTTTGGAACAAGCCCACAGTGAGAAGGTGGCTTATTATCTTGAGTTAGAGGAAGAAATTAAAAACTTAACGGGAGGTAAAAATATTCACTTCTTTGGTTTTGTGCTTGGGGCGCGTGGCAAGTGGAGTGAAGGTAATAATGATTTGTTACAATTATTGGGAATGGACAGAAGTAAAAATTTTAAGGAGAGTATATGTAGACTTGTTTTATATTCCACTATTGGTATGATGGCTATATTCAGTGACAGGTAAAGATCCCGGAGTTTCCATTCCGTGTATCTTGCCAAAACTAAATTTTAGCTATTTTGGTTTCCATGCTCTAAATTTTCAAATTTTTAATATTGTTTTGAACATTAACATATTTAGTGTTATTTAATATCTGTCCTTCAATAGAATGGTTTTAACCATATAATAAATACTTATTAATGGATGAAATTCCAATTTAAATTATTAGTTTATTTTTTTTTTAACTACTGGATGTGGATGCGGACTGGCCGCGTATAGTAACCAGGAAAGGGCAGGTAGTCACGCCTGTACATAAATAGGGGGTGGAGTCCTGGGGGGCAGTTAGGGACAGGGGTCCCAGGAGGGGGCAGTCAGGGGACGAGGAGCGGGGCGAGGGTTGGGGGTTCTGAGGGGGGGAAGTGGGAGGGGCGGGGGCAGGGCTAGGGCAGGATGTGGTGGGGCTAGGGCAGGACAGGGGCGGGGCTCCTCCCGTCCTCTTTTTTGCTTGCTGGATTATGGTAACCTTAACTTTGTAAAATTCATGCCTCTTTAATGTGCCCTACAAACTGAGGCACCCAAAGTCACTAGGAAAAAAATTGACATTAACCTGACTGTGCCACTGTACCCATTCTATAAAAGTGTGTGCACGTAGATGCATGGGTGGTAATATTTACTTTCTCCCTCTCTGTGTCTGTCTTGTCTATTTAGACCACAAGCTCTTTGGAGCAGAGCTGTGTCTTTCTAAGCATTTGTGCAATGCCTAGCAAAATGAGTCCCTGGTCTCAGTGGGCTTGGGTGCCCCCATAATATATTTAATATTAATCTTTTATTTGAGCATATTTGACCTGAAAAGTCATTGAGAAATAGTGAGCATACAGCTTCATTATGCCATTTTACAGAATCACTTTTCAGTAGAACTTTACATTAAAACGAGAAAGGGCAAAACATTTGAAAAAATGATTGAATTGTTGTAAACCCCTTACTAGGCAGGGAGATGGACTGCAGAATAGTCTTTCTTTTGTTGATATCTTGCTGGCTCCATTATATCAGTTGAAGGCTATGTTGCTGCTTAGAGTGTCCTTAATGGTGTTTTGTATTGGGTCTACAAATTCCATGCAGAGCATAGGCAGAAGGAAAGGAGAGTCTTTCCAGCTTACCAGCAACCAGCTGACCATAACCCAGCACAGCTGCCTGAACTGCCAGTCATGGAGGCATGCACCCACTGCTGGGACCCATAAGGAAAACAAGCCCAGCAATAAAGGAAGACGAACAGAGATAGTTGGGGAGTCAGAAATGGTTGGGATAGTGGAGGGGCAATAGTCCCATAGCAGACTGCCTCTGAGAAACCGACAGGGAGATAAACTCCAGGGCTTGCTGTCTTTCTTTAAGCGATGATTGTCTCTTTTTTGGTTAAGTTGATAGAGTGCGCTAATTTAAGATGAATTGAGGGAGACCAGATAGGAGAAAGCTGTGACCTCTAGAGAGGCTGCCCCAGGAGCAGTTCACATATTTACTTGTGTATTTGTCATACACATTTCATAAGTCCTTGCACAAATGCGTCTGTGTAATGTCCTTTAAAAATTGCTTGACACATTGATGCACTTAATGGTCCCAAATCCTACTGACCTTATTCACGCAAAATCTCCAGTTCTTTAAATAAGATTGTTGCTTGACTCAGAGGGCCAAATGGCCTCAATTCTAATATTGTGCTGTCCTAGCCCATCACTTACATTAAATGTGTATAAAAAAATCTGACTTGCTATTACATGCATTATGATGGCCACAACATGTGCATTCCAATTTTTAATACCTGCATTTCAACGAATGAGTTTAAGAACCATTGGTTCAATTTGGTCTATTATAAGGATGGGGGCCAGTGGTAAGATCCAGATCTAGCTTCAGATTCTAAACTCCCTAGAAGGCTGAAGGTATTCGGATCTTGGTTCAAGCCAATCTCTATCCTCTAGGCTGCAGAATGTATATTACAAAATGAACTATAACTTATATTCTATGCTCTGTTTCCAAATATGTATCTTATAGTGCCACTCAGATACTGTAATATGATGTAAATCTAGAAGAAATTGCAACAGTGGGCCAGATCCTCAAATTGGGTGAGTTGAAGTAACTCTGAAGGCATTGGTGCTGTCCCCATTTACACCACAGGATTTGGTCCAATGTCTATAAAGAAAAAAAAATACAAATGGTAATGAATTTAGGAAATAGCAGATCTTCATCTGTGGAAAACAGTTGCTCAAATGATATTTTTGTTAGTAGTCTGGGCAGAAAGGCTGAAGATAGAATAGTGATGTACAAGGAACACACACTTCTTGAAACCCCAGGCTGTGCTACCATGATATAGTTGGACAGGGAGGAGGCATAGCTCAGTGGTTTGAGCATTAGCCTACTAAACGTGGGGTTGTGAGTTCAATCCCTGAGGGGGGCCACCTAGGGATCTGGGGCAAAATCTATACTTGGTCCTGCTAGTGAAGGCAGGGGGCTGGACTCAATGACCTTTCAAGGTCCCTTCCAGTTCTAGGAGATAAGACATCTCAATTAATTTATTTAAATACCATGACTAGTTTGGGGAAATTTACATGCTGCACCTTGTATTGTCTCTGTATGGTTTCCTTTGGATTTTCTTCTTTCCAGTGCTTACTAGCCATTGAAATTATATAGTAAAATATTAATGAACAGTGGATGTAATGCATTAATAATGATGACTGTGTGGTGATATAATAACCATGTCCAAATTATTGAAAGGTGTAAATGCAAGCTGAATTATTCAGGGTGGTGCAGCAGGAATATTGGGATGAAATTAGGCTAAGAAAAAATGGGCTGAATATAATATTATTAGCCATCAACCCATAATCTTCCACTTCCCACTTTGCTCCTTGATTTTTTTTCTCTTAGTCACACCTCTGGTTCTTTATCTTTCACACCTTTGCCACCTCCTAGGGGAGGGAATGTGCTGCTGTTCAGGGCTAGGAAGCAACACTCCTGGCCCCTGTGCTGCACGTAGGGACACAGTGAGCACGAGGGAGCCAGCAGGAAAAGCAGTGAGATGGGGAGCAGGAGGAGGAAGTAGTAGCCTCTAACAGCCAGGATGAGGAGCTTCAGGGGGATCTAGTTCACGAGCTACAGCACTGTTCAGCAATTGACATTCCAGCTCTCAGGCTTGTGACAGCAGGAATAAATGTGTGACTGTCACTCCAGATGAGTGACACTTGATAGGGATGTATGCGTATGAACATATTCCCCTTAGTATTTTTCAGAAACTGACTGATTCATTTAGTTTTCAAAATGCTTCATTTTTGTGAGCAAAGGAAACAAACATTTCAATTATCACTTACTAGCAGACCAAGATGACAGAAGTTTAGCAGTTGGTTTTGGTTTAACTCTTGCATTCAATATTGAAACTTTTTTCTTAAAGAAAATCAACAAATGAGGCTTGGAGAAAACTGCAGCCCAGTGGCAAAGCTCCATTTAGCACATCTGTGTATTTTTTCCTTTATATCACAATAACACAGGGTCCATTAAACATCGCATGAATTTTGTTATTGATTTGTTTCAGACATCCTGCCCTTGCTATAGGCTATTTTTTATTATTAATGTGATATTCCCTACTTCAAAATATGGTTTCATTCTCATTAGGTTTGTTTATGGGAGATTCTGTCTCAAGAATGCATTTTAACAGCTCTAATATTTGTTCCTGTCAATTCTAATTTTAATATATACTCAATTTAAGTCTTCTGAGCCATCAGAGATGCCAAATGGTTGCACAGGAGAGCTTACCAAGTAAAAATTCAGAAAAATGAGTGTACTCACAGCTGAAACTGTGTGGGTCTGATACTTCCACTAACTTCTAGCTCTTGAAACTAGGTAAACAGAAGTCCATGGCTCTCAAGTGAGGACAGAAATTAACTTTATATGACTCTCTAGTGCAGGGGTCAGCAACCTTTCAGAAGTGATGTGCTGAGTCTTCCTTTATTCACTCTGATTTAAGGTTTTGCGTGCCAGTAATACATTTTAATGTTTTTAGAAGGTCTATAATATATAACTACACTATTGTTGTATATAAAGTAAATAAGCTTTTTAAATTAAATTAAAATGCAGAGCCCCCCGGACCAGTGGCCAGGACCGGGCAGTGTGAGTGCCACTGAAAATCAGCTCGTGTGCTGCCTTCGGCACGCGTACCATAGGTTGCCTACCCCTGCTCTAGTGCAGTGGTTCTCAACCTATTTACCATTGTGGGCCGCATATGCAGTTCTCTGTGCGTTATGTGGGCTGCATCTACACAATATATATACTACCTGTATGGCCCTGAGAATGTCACATGGGCCATAGCTGTGTGCTGATTGGACCGCAAGCAGCCCACGAACCGTTGGTTGAGAACCACTGCTCTAGGAGAATGTATTACATGTAGCAAGAATTCCATTGCTCAAGTCTCTGACATAACAGAAAGATGCCTAAAAAAGGAGATTGACCACCACAAAGATAAGGTGAAAAGGAAACAATGCAATTTTTATTTGTTAGGAATTGTAGAGAAATGGTTAGGAAGCAGGCAGGTGGGAACTTAAAATTGAAATCCTTCTGTTGGTCTGTTATTTTTCTTACATCATGCATATACCCTCATGTTTTACTCTAGGTTCACTCATGATTAGCACAAGGCTGCTGTCACTGGAGCATCATTTTGTATTCTGTACAAAGTTACATGTACTCTGCCAACACTGCGTAAAATGTTATTTTTACAAAAACCTTAGGTACAATTTTCAAGTGCCCAAGTGAGGTGCTTAAGTGCCATTGACTTTCAGGTCACATTACAGTCTAAATCTATTTTTGAAGAGGCCCTTAGGCTTCTATGTCAGTGGGGTGATTTTGAAAATTTTATCCCTTTATCCAATTTTAAACTTGGCCTCTGTTTCTTTTGAGGCCAGGTCACTCAGGGCTGTGAAAAAATTCACCCCCCTAGCTGCCGTAGTTAGGTTGACTTAATCCCCAGTGTATATGTGGCTAGGTCAATGGAACTCTTCCATACTCTAGAACTCTTCCATCGACCTTGCTACTGCCTCTGTTAGATGTAGATTACTTACATCAATGTTAAAAACCCTTCTGTCAATGCAGGGAGTATCTACACTAAAGCAGCACAGCTGTAGCACTAGAGCTGTGCCACTGTAGCAGCTGTAGTGTAGGCACACCCTAAGTCCTATAAAGTGCACATGCTAGTGTGTATGTGTACACTTGACTATATATGGTGGGATAGTGAGACTTGTCTCAAGGACTGGTGAATATATTGATCCCCAGTGACAGGCCTATGAGATGGAATTAAACCTTAATGTGGTGACAGCTAATGGAGATTGTCCTTTAGTTCATAGCGCTCCATAGGCCAAGAGGGTCCAATCCAGAGCCCACTGAATTCATTTCAGTGATAGCACTTACAGTGCAAGATACAATTTTATGTGAGTATAAGTGTTGCTATCTGGCCCAATATGTTCAGTTAGCTTCAGTGGGACTGCTCATATTCTTGATGTTATGCACAAGGTCTTTAGATATGAATACTTGTGTGTGAGAACTTAGTATTTGTTTCCCTCAAATGTTTACTTGTGCTAATTTGATATTTAATTTCCACAAATGTACATGTCAGTAAAACTTAGCACAGCTTTCCATGAACATTAAAGCAAAAACAAGAGGCATGAGCATAGCTGAGGTGAATTAATTAAAAAAAAAAAAAAGGAAAGTGTGCACGCATACATGCAGCCTCCTTTCTGTGGCTTTAAGTTAGAATCTTAACTTTATGTTCACTTTTATATATATATATATATATATATATATATATATATATATATATATAGAATTGATGTGTGGTTGGTTAGGGTAAAGTTGAAAAATTGTGTGTATTAGAAAAATACAAAGGAGAGAGAAACAACACTTTATTATAGTTACTGCTGAATTGCATTTTTGGGGGAATTGTGGTGTTATCTCTTCAATAAATCACATTACGCTGTAGCCACCTTGAGTCTACTTATTTAGTACAACCCAATTAGCTAGTTTATTTAAGTGAAACGTCAATTACGTTGAACAAGTGTTCAGTGCAATGCTATCAAAGTGCAGTCCCATCCATCAAAGCATGGCATAGCTTTTCAAGCATTAAACAACCTCTGCAGCAGGACCAGCTAATCAAAACCAAACTTCTTATTTAAAATCTACTAAAATGGCTCTGATCCTGCAAATACTTAATCGTATGCTTACATTTTCAGTGGTGAGTAGTTCATTGAAGTCAGAGGGGCTATTCACATGCTTTAACTTAAATATATACATAGGTACTCTGCTGGAGTGAGGCCAGAGTGAGGTATAACTAATATAAGAAACAGAGGCAAGATTAACTCCTAAATCCTATTCCCAGCTCAGTTGCTGACCTGACTTTTAGATAAGTTATTTAACCTCTTGGACTTCAGTTGCCCACACGTACTAAACTTAACTCCACAAGGACTTTGAGAGACTTAATTAATGTTTGTTCAGGTCATTGAGTGCTTGATGAAGGGGTGGAAGGAAATCCTATTGAGGAAAGCACTTAAGCACATGCTTAATTCCCACTGAAGAGACTTAAACAAATGCTTTCCAAAATTGGGGTCAATTTATCCTCAGATGAAAAGCAAAGGAGGAAGCAGGACTTGTTCATGTAGATTTCATTAAAATCAGACTTGAAGCCTTTGGTGAAAGCCTAAATCTACAAACAGGGCCGGCTCTGACTTTTTGGCCGCCCCAAGCAAAAAAAAAAAACAGGGCGGCCAGAATGGCAAAGCAAAAAACAAAACAAAACCTGCGGCGCGGCCGGAGCGCGGGTGCAGGGGGACCGACTGGGGGGAGGGGAAGGGAAGGGAGCGGGCGGGAGAGAGAGAGAAGGGGGCGGCCAGGGCTACAGCAGGGGCGCTGCCATGCGGCCCCTCCCACTGCGCCGCCTTCTGCTGCGAGGGCTCCGCTCCGGTCGGCAAGGAGGGAAGGAAGAGGACTGCCCTGCAGGGCACTCTGGTTCTCCGCACCGCCGCCCCCTACAGGGGGGCCAGAGCAGAACAAACAAAAATTTAAAAATGTGGCCGTGCCGCCCTAGGATTGGGCAGAATGCCGCCTCGAACAATCTGCTGCCCCAAGCACCAGCTTGCTTAGCTGGTGCCTGGAGCTGGCCCTGTCTACAAAGTCACACTGATGAGTCTCCAACATTTTATTTTAAATTTAAAAAAATTGAAAAAGGTTGTAGATCACCAAGATGCACTTGTTTGTTTAAATAGGCTTCAGAAGAACATCTTAGACCCAGTAGCACTATGGTGCTAATCAAAATAGTGTTAATATACTTTTTATCAATGAACTTTTCCTTTCCTTTAAATCAAATTCCATTGATTGTCCCCAAGCTTTCCGCAACAAAACAGCCAGCCAATCCACAACAAAGCATGATTTTTTTGTTTTGTTTTGGTTTTGGGTTTTTTTTGGGGGGGAGGGCAAGTCATGACATTGGTAATTCATGCTTAACATGAATAACTTTCCCCCCCCCACTGCATTAATTCAGCCTCTGCCAGTGTAATAGGCGACCTAGCATCTACAGCAGTAATAGGAAAGATAAATGTCAGTCTAATACAACACTGGATTGTTTTGTTCATTTCCCCACAGATACTGTATCTGAATGAGTCCATGTGGTAGCACAGCATATATCTCTTTCACAGCACAAAGAATTTGATGCCGGAAGTAGAGATCTCTATACTACATGTATTACTGGGCACAATTCAAGAGCAGCTTTATTGTTGGGCACCACTCCCCTATAGATGCACAAAGAGACCATGTATCTGCCAGCTATCTTCAGAATATACACATCCCACTTAATGTCCAAGTAGTATAGAACAAAAGCATCATAAAAACAGCATGTGTCACTGGCTATTGTTTGCCATGAAAATCACAAACAGCTTGAGCTTACTCTGGGCTTTTTTGTGAGCATGTACTTACCTTTCAAGTGCTTTATTCCCTGGAGGGGCACCAAAGTACTAATCTGCTTCTTTCACCTTCAGTACAGATCACACAATTTATTTTTCATTCTTCAGTCAAAGCCCTAGAGCACTTACAAGCTGAAAACCATGTTTTCTAGTACAAAACTATAAAATTTCCTCTTTGGATATAGCATATGAGGTACTCTGTAAGCCTCATAGGAAGCATAATATGTCACTTGATGGGACCAAAAAATAAAAAACAAATTAAAATAACCTCACATTTTGTATGGCTATCGTAGAATAAACAGATAACTTGCATCACACACAGAGATGCAAGAAGACAGTTGGAAAGATGGTATTTAAGGCCAATTTGCTTGTGTGATGGGTTGCACAATGGCCACAGAAGGGTTAATGAAATGTTGTGGGCTCAGTCAGTCCCATCCTGCCTCACCTGCAAAAGCTGTCAGGCTTGGAGGGTGTGGTTAAAAGGAGAAAGTCAGCTCAACTGAGGGAAGGCTGGGAGGGAGAACAGACCTCTTGTGTTAGCTGTCTGAAGTAATGCATCGACAGGGGCTAAAACACAATTAGAGACTACTAGATGCTGGACCCACCCTGAGGGAAGATAGGCTTGGCAAAAGAATATTATTTACTTTGTTGTCTGGGGCTATGATGTTCCTTTTTCAAGCTAGGGTATTGTGTTTATTATTCTGCTCTGGACCTACTTATGGTATGAATGGGGCTACTGCAATTGACATCCTCCTCATCTGTCAAAGGGGATGACCTTCCTCAATAAACCTCTGTTTGTGTGCCCTCTACTGGAGTCCATGCAGTGCTTTGTCTCATGCCCCAAAGCGACACAGTCACAGCTTGTCAATCAGTAAATTCAGCATAGAGAAAGTCTCTAGAAGGCAAGTCATTCTGGCAATGTGTGTCTCGTTGCTGATAACTTTCAGCAAGTGAAAAGAAAAAGAAGCAGTTCTCATCTCTTGTGGTAATGCTATTTAGTCAATTGTCAGACATTTTGACCTTGAGTTTTGCTTTGTGTCTGCTTTCCCATCCCCAGCGCACCACTAGAGAGAACACAGTTTGCTACAATTTAAAATGTGCATCCCTTCCAAATAGGAAATAATTGAACAGTAATGTTTGGAATTATATGTTATGTGGGGATAATGTGTGAATGCTGAACAATAGTTACTGAGGCATTTATCAGTCATAAGCAGTAAGGTGCAGCTGTCAGGCATTTATCTTCAAGTGGTTGCTGTGTAATTCAGTCTCTCACAATGAGTGTGTCCATTAACATTATTACTGCTGTAATTTGAGCAAGTGAGTCCCTTCAACTGGTCCTAACTGCAAACTAGACAATTCTCTTGAGCCAAGCTTCCTGGGATAAATAAATAACAACAAATTATTGTGTAGGTTTAAAATTAATAAAAGAAATAGGAGTGCATGAGTAATAAATGACTTTAAAATACAGCACTGAGGCACCAACATATCTGGACTAGTGGCAAATTCATTTTTCAGAAAAAAATCGATCATGTCCATGGATTAGATCATTGGGTTGAACCAGGATGAATCAAAATTGCCCTGATCCAGGTATCAGTGATCTTCCTGGTGTAAATCAGAGCATCTTCACGACTTTTCTATCTTAAATAGCCTCCTGGAGGCCATTCTAGTAGCCTAAGATAAGTGGAGCAAAATAGACTTTGGCCACATCTCCTATGCTGGGGGAGCATGGACATAGGGTGATCAGATGTCCCAATTTTATAGGGATGGTCCCGATATTCGTGGCTTTGTCTTATATAGGTGCCTATTATCTCCCCACCCTCTATCCCGATTTTTCAAACTTGCTATTTGGTCACCCTACATCAGGGGTTCTCAAACTGGGGATTGGGACCCCTCAGAAAGTCATGAGGTCATTACATGGTGGGTCGCGAGCTATCAACCTCCACCCCAAACCCCGCTTGCCTCCAGCATTTATAATGGTGTTAAATATATTTAAGAGTGTGTTTAATTTATTAGGGGGGTTGCACTCAGAGGCTTGAAATGTGAAAGGGGTCGCCGGTAAAAAAAAGTTTGAGACCCACTGCCCTACATGGACAGGAGTAAGAAAAAGAAGACTGAGCTAGGCTGTCTCTCTCTAACCCTTAGACTTTATTATTGTTTATATTTTTAGCACCTAAAAGCTGGATACTTCAGCCTCTAGTTTCTGTTGTCCTCAATGCGAGATTTGCCTGTATAGGAACTGAAGGGTTGGGGTTAATAATGTTTTTTGATTGGTATATATTGACCTAACTCTGTGAAGTCAATGGTGCTACGGTGGTTCACCTAGCTGACAATCTGGCCTTTTTAGGATGACTTGGTGGTGTGGCTTCTTTGATGACATTCATCTAATTACTGAATGTTCTTTATTTCTTCTACAGGGTGCAGGGTGAAAGATGTTGATTTAATCTGAAAAAATAATAAATAATAGAAGGCATAACAAAGAAATAGTAATAAAAGAAAACAATATGTAAACATTTAATGTTGGGTGATCAGGTACTATGATCAGGTATTAAGATTATATATTTTATTTCCATAATCCATATTAAATGCATTTACTTTAAATGTTTTTGATGGCATAAAGTATTTCTATTACTCTGTCTTTCTTAAAATGAAACTGACACATTTTACATGAGGATATTAAATTTTAACAATCATTCTTTGTACACATTGATACTGGATAATTCTAATGGCTTGTCTACTGTGACAGACCCAGACCAGTGGAGTACAGGAGTCTGGTAGAGGGCAAATATACTGGTCACTGGATGAGTAATTTTCTGTTCCCTGAGTGACCAGAGCAGGGACAGCACTAGAGTAATCAGGAATCTGCTAGAACCAGTTAAGGCAGTCAGGCTAATTAGGACACCTGGAGCCAATTAAGAAGAAGCTGCTAGAATCAATTAAGGCAGGCTAATCAGGGCACCTGGGTTTTAAAAGGAACTCACTTCAGTTTGTGGTGTGAGTGTGAGGAGCTGGGAGCAAGAGGTGCAAGGAGCTGAGAGGGTGTGCTGCTGGAGGACTGAGGAGCACAAGCGTTATCAGACACCAGGAGGAAGGTCCTGTGGTGAGAATAAGGAAGGTGTTTGGAGGAGGCCATGGGGAAGTAGCCCAGGGAGTTGTAGCTGTCATGCAGCTGTTACAGGAGGCACTATAGACAGCTGCAGTCCACAGGGCCCTGGGCTGGAACCCGGAGTAGAGGGCGGGCCCGGGTTCCCCCCAAACCTCCCAATTGACCTGGACTGTGGGTTCTTCCAGAGGGGAAGGTCTCTGGGCTGTTCCCCAACCCACATGGTGAATCTCTGAGGCAAGAACATCTGCCAATAAGCGCAGGACCCACCAAGATAGAGGAGGAACTTTGTCACACTACATGAGGATACTCAGGAAAGTTAATCTGTATTACCTAAAGATATTCTGTTAAAGTGGATTAAAATAAAATGAATTAAGGCCACTTAAATGCTGAATAAGTGTCCACATGGGGATTTAATGTAGGTTAACTAATCCATTTTGACCTCACACCTTTCCTTAATTCATAATTACTTTCCTGGCTGTTTCCATATAGACAAGCCTCATTGTATTAAAATGTTTTCTACACACAAAACAAGTTATTTACCCCATTACCACTCCTCTTCATATTTCATTTGGCCTCTCCTGTACATTAAAATCAGTGAAACACTTGCTAACAGTGAAAAATGTGTTTCCTGCCACAGCTCCGAAGTAGCACAGCAAAACAGATGAGCCTGGTTTGGATTTAGGTCCTTTTAATCTGAAAATCTGATCTGTTCATACCAGTAGTCTC
Source organism: Trachemys scripta elegans (assembly GCF_013100865.1). Lineage (NCBI taxonomy): Eukaryota > Metazoa > Chordata > Testudines > Emydidae > Trachemys > Trachemys scripta. The sequence continues at coordinate 59,061,398 of NC_048305.1, forward strand.
ATTCTGTAGACTTAACAAACAAACCAAAAAGCTATCCAGTTGAGAATAGTGTTTAGATGTAGTGCTTGTATTATTTTGTCGACATTTTGACAATTTTTTTCAGAAAAATACATTAGACTTGCTACTGTATTCTTTCTAAAAACAAGTCACATTAGATTAAATGACAATTTGGGACTAATCCTAATAGAGAAACAGAACTGGATCTACAGATGGATTATTTCAGTGTTTGGGGAATGAGTAGTGGTGATGGTATAGAAAATACAAATAGTTTTGATGGTTCTTCTTCATCAGATATTTTCTTTCCACTTAAGGAAGAGTGGATCAGTTTTGTAGCTGGAATAAATCAACATAAACTCTATGAAGCCAATTCACAGCATTGGAGGATGTGACATAATGTGCCTACCTGAATTTAAATATCCACAGCTGATTCTCTGCCTTATTAACAGAAGAACCAAATAATATGGCAAGGACTGACAAACTTGGCAATGAAATATTTGACATGCAGTCGCCAACGTTATGCCAGGCAAAAGAAAATTCAATACTCTAAGGGATATTGATTTCCAATGTAGGTCATTTTTAAATACTAAAATGATAGGAAACGTTTGTTTCTATTAGATGAGCCTAGCAAGTTACACTGAGAGTGTAACAGCCTCTTTGAAGGCTGCTCTTGGGTGCCACAGTATTTGAATATAAAAAAGTGGTGTGCAATAAATCCATAACGTACAGACAGATATCACTGTCATCAGCTGAACTCATCACTCAAAACCTATGATATTAACTTTCAACAATCTGAAGTCAGAGTTTAAGCTCAGTGTCTAAGATATCTCAACTCAAAGAGATCTCAGATAATAAATGAGCAGATTGAATCCCAGCAGGGTATCTTTTCTGGTGTTACTTTTGAATTTTGTAGTAGAATGAAGCAAAGGAAAAAGAGAGACAAATAGAGAGAGCTTTAAAGACAAAAATACTAACACCTATAAGATGTTATAACAGGAATATTCAAATGTAGACAAAGTAAATACAAATCCATCGGCATCAATGGAGCTACACAAGTACATACATCCACTGAAGATCTGGCCCATTGTTTCTTTTTACTTTTTAATGAGATGTTCTTCAAAGTGTTTTTAGCCATTTCTTTTCAACTTAAAGGGCTGTTTCAGTGAGGTCTCTGTATCTGGGGTCAGATAACCTGCCTGGTTTAATGAAGAGTTAAATATAACAAAATAGTTTCCTACTACTTCTCCAAGAGTCCTTTAGCCTTCCTGGCTGGTCTTCTGCCCTCTTGCAATTTCAGACCTTCAGTATTAACTCCCAGTTGTTCCTTTTCTCTAGGGTATGTCTACACTACGAAATTAGGTCAATTTAATAGAAGTCGACTTTTTAGAAATCGATTTGATACAGTCGATTGTGTGTGTCCCCACTAAGCGCATTAAGTCGGTGGTGTGCGTCCACAGTACCGAAGCTAGCATCGACTTTTGGAGCGTTGCACTGTGGTAGCTATCCCACAGTTCCCACAGTCTCCGCCACCCATTGGAATTCTGGGTTGAGCTCCCAATGTCTGATGGGGCAAAAATCATCACGGGTGGTTCTGGGTACATGTCGTCAGGTCCCTCTCCCTTCTTCCCTCCCTCCGTGAAAGCAACAGCAAAAAATCGTTTCTCGCCTTTTTTCCTGGGTTATCCGTGCAGACGACATACCACAGCAAGCATGGAGCCTGCTCAGCTCACTCTCACCGTATGTCTCTTGGCAGACATGGTACTGCAGTGCCACACAGCAGCATCCCCTTGACTTGCCTTGCGGAAGGCAGGCAGTACAATACGACTGCTAGCCGTCATCGTCGTCCCGTGGGTGCTCCTGGCCAACCTTGGTTAGGTTGGTCGGGGGTGCCTGGGCAGACATGGGTGCTCCTGACCAGCCTCGGTGAGGTCGGTCGGGGGCGACTGGACAAAAATGGGAATGACTCCAGGTCATTCTCTTCTTTAAGTTTTGTCTAATGGAGATTCAGTCCTGCCTGGAATATCATGCCAGCTGGAGGCTTCTGCCTCAGGCTGCTCTCCCATGGTGCTGCTCTGCTTTGGCAGCACTGCACGGACGCACCTACCTCAGCCTACCCCTGGCTGGCTCCTATGGCTCATGAAGCCTGGACAGCAGTAAGGAGCAGTTCAACTATAGGCTGAGCAAGTGCATAAGGGTGGTAGAATGTGCCTTTGGAAGTTTAAAAGCTTGCTGGCACAGTTTACTGACTTGGTTAGACCTCAGTGAAACCAATATTCCCATCGTTATTACTGCTTGCTGTGTGCTCCACAATATTTGTGAGAGTAAGGGGGAGACGTTCATGGTGGGGTGGGAGATTGAGGCAAATTGCCTGGCCGCTGATTACGCAGCCAGACACCAGGGCGGTTAGAAGAGCACAGCAGGGTGCGCTGTGCATCAGAGAAGCTTTGAAAACCAGTTTCATGGCTGGCCAGGCTACGGTGTGAAAGTTCTGTTTGTTTCTCCATGATGAAAACCTGCCCCCTTGGTTCACTCTACTTCCCTGTAAGCCAGCCGCCCTCCCCTCCCCCGTTTGATCTCCACTTGCAGAGGCAATAAAGTCATTGTTGTTTCAGATTCATGCATTCTTTATTAATTCATCACACAAATGGGGGAATAACTGCCAAGGTAGCCTGGAAGGGGTTTTCATAGATTCTAGGACTGGAAGGGACCTCGAGAGGTCATAGAGTCCAGTACCCTGCCTGCATGGCAGGGCCAAATACTGTCTAGACCATCCCTGATAGACATTTATCTAACCTACTCTTAAATATCTCCAGAGATGGAGATTCCACAACCTCCCTAGGCAATTTATTCCAGTGTTTAACCACCCTGACAGTTAGGAACTTTTTCCTAATGTCCAACCTAGAACTCCCTTGCCACAGTTTAAGCCCATTGCTTCTTGTTCACCTTAGCCTCTAAGGATAGAACAAGTTTTCTTCCTCTTCCTTATGATACCCTTTTAGATACCTGAAAACTGCTATGATGTCCCCTCTCAGTCTTCTCTTTTCCAAACTAAACAAACCCAATTCTTTCAGCCTTCCTTCATAGGTCATGTTCTCAAGACCTTTAATCATTCTCGTTGCTCTTCTCTGGATCCTCTCCAATTTCTCCACATCTTTCTTGAAATGCGGTGCCCAGAACTGGACACAATACTCCAGCTGAGGCTAACCAGAGCAGAGTGGAAAAGTGACTTCTCCTGTGTTGTTCACAACACACCTCTTAATACATCCCTGAATCACGTTTACTCTTTTTGCAACAGCATCACACTGTTGACTCATATTTAGCTTGTGGTCCACTATAACCCTTAGATCCCTTTCTGCGGTACTCCTTCCTAGACAGTCTCTTCCCATTCTGTATGTGTGAGGAGGGTTGGGGAGGAGGGAAGCACAGGGGTGGAGTAGTTGTAGGGGCACCCCCTAATAGTGGATTTATAATGGCGCCAGTGGCGCCATGGCACTGGGCCCACAGTCAAAAGGGGCCCCGGCACGCTCTCCTCCACCCCCCCCCTCCCGTGGGGTCAGAGCTTGATGCTGCGGGCTGCTGAGGCTCCGTGGCGGCCTCTGCCAGCAGCCTGGCTCCTGCCCCGCCACTTTCCCCAGTGTGCTATGTACGTCTTGCCGGAGGGAGGAGGGAGCCGCAGCACGCTGCTCCGAGTCCGGGGGGGGGGGAGGAGGAGAAGAAGAGGCGGGGATGAGGCCTCTCCCACGCTTCTTTCCTCAGCATGCTATGTTCCTCCCCCCCCACACACTGGTCAGTTGGATCAGGCTTGCAGGCAGGAGCGGGGCAAGGAGGAGTGAGCCACAGCACACCACTCCGGGGAGGAGGAGAAGACAAGCCAGGGTGAGGCCTTGGGAAAGGGGCTGGAATTGGGGCATACCTCCTCCAGCCCCCTGCATGAGCACCCCCCAGCCCAGCCCCCTGCCCACCCTAACTCCTGCACCCCCCCAGCCCCCTGAGCCCCTGCCCTGACCCTGCACTCCCCTCACACCTCCTCAGCACTCCCACACACGGATTGTCTGTAGTGCCTGGGAGCAGGGGGAGCAGTGACAGCGGGACTTGTCAGTACTGGCTGCCACACCCCTGCCAGTGGGAATGCCCAGAAACAACTACCTTCCTGCACTCCGGGGAGGGGGCGCAGCCCAGTTTTGGGGGAAAGGGGCAGTTGTGGGGCAAGTCCAGGTGCGATGGGGGAGCTGGCGGTGACTCCATGTGGGGGTGTAGGAGAAGCATGGTGTTAAGGTGGGGGTTGGTGTGGCAGGGGGCAGAGGGAGAGAGGGGAGAGTCTGGGTTTAAGGTGGGGGTTGGCTCAGTGTGTGTCTGTGTGTGTAGAAGGGGGGGTAGTAGAAGAGAGGGAGGTGACAGCCCTGGGGTGAAAGTGTGTAGGGAGTGGGCAGTAGCAGGGAGATTGAGGAGAGCCTTCGTTAGGGGGTTAGTTGTGTGGGATGGGGACAGTAGGAGAGATGGGAGAAGAGCCCAGGTGTGAAGATTGGGGTAGGAACTTGAGGCTGGATTATGGTAGCCTTTGTGGTAAAGTGTATATGTTTCAGTGGCCCGTTCTCCCTGCAAAAGATGGGCACCAGCAATTTTCCTCCCCACACCCCGCCCCAAAGTTTTGTAAACATTATTGTACCAAAGTAGAAAATGCAGCTTTCAAAAAATGTATTTAGGAAACATAACTTTGGGTGGAAGAGGTGGTGGTGGGGAGATGCAGGTGCGACACCACTGACTGCTGCAGCTGGGCTTAATATGGCTCATAAGTGTGCTAATTAAGCACTTGTGTTCAGGGCCCTAAGCAGACCCTGAGTGCTTAAAGTAAAAAGACAAAACTAACAACCCCCCTCCCATACAAACCAAATTCAGTGTTCTGAGTACATTGATGTTAGCTCAGTTTGTTCTATGTGGGCTGCGTGGAGGTCACAGTTTGGCTTCAAATATCTTCTTTTGGTTTTGAATAAATATTTTCATCCCCATCCCAGCAATACACATTTACTATGGCATCAATGATGCTGTCACGCTAGGACCATATCTGGAAGGGGTTCATCACAACCACATGGGGGCCCACCAATATGTTTGGCACTGGGCCCACAAAAAGTTAATCCGGCCCTGGCACCCCCTAGAATGACATGCCGCTCATCATAGAAGCGGCATGTCTGGGGCTCTGACCCGGAGCGGCCGTTTGCCTCTCTGGTTCTTTGGTAGGTTTCACACAGCACTGCAGTGGGTCCCTGTTATAACCTCTGTCCTTCATGCCTTGGAGATTTTTTCAAATATTCCGGCATTTCGTCTTTTGGAACAAAGTTTGGCTAGCACAGATTCATCTCCCCATACAGCGATCAGATGCAGTACCTCTGTTCGGTCCATGCTGAAGCTCTTTTGCGATTCTGGGACTCCATGGTCACCTGTGTTGATCAGCTCACTACACTGGCCAAACAGGAAATGAAATTCAAAAGTTCACAGGGCTTTTCCTGTCTACCTGGACAGTGCATCTGAGTTGAGAGTGCTGTCCAGAACAGTCACAATGGAGCACTCTGGGGTAGCTCCCGGAGGCCAATACCGTCGAATCGACCCAGCAGGGTCGATTTCTGCACTAATCCCCTCTCGGGGAGGAGTACAGAAATTGATTTTAAGAGCCCTTTAAGTCGACAAAAAATGGCTTTGTTGTGTGGACGGGTGCAGGGTTAAATTGATCTAATGCTGCTAAATTTTACCTAAACTTGTAGTGTAGACCAGGGCTAAGTAATCGCCAGTGTGACTACCTTTGCCAGGTAGAGAACATATTATCAGTTTGGCCAGTCTATTCATCCAACAGATGAAAGATAAAACTGTAGTAATGTGTATATCTTGCAAGAGTCCAAATGATGTAGATATTTGAGCACAAGAAAATAACTGGTTTCCATAGCTGTAATTTGATCAAGATTTTGAATATTTTATAGATTAGATATTTTCACACTCAAGTAAAAATTAAGGCTATATTACACACAGATATGCATTTGAGGTACAAATTGCTGTGCATTTGTCATATGCACACAAACATTACATTGTATGTATGGTGTCCTGTTCAGACACTGAACCGTCTTAATAAACCAGCTATACTTTTGCCCCATGCTAGTTCCATTGAGCCAAATCTTGTTCTGGCTTAGCCTGTAGACTTCCATGAGTGTAAGTGAGGACAGAATTTGGCTTACTGAAGTCAATGGGCGTTCCGACATCTACTTCAATTGGCTCATGAGTGGGCCTGCAGAAGAGATGGTCTAGTGAACATGGTTACACTACAGACTTCCTGTGTAACCTTAGGCAATTCATTGAATAAATCCTGTTCCTCAGTTCCTCATTATAAATAGAAATATATTTAAGGATTTTATAATACAGTGATCCATATTACCTGTAAAAACCAGGAAATACCAATCCAATGGAATTGGACCAAAATGATAACCCTTGTGAAATCTCTCTCCATTACACCCACACACTGCACTTCACACAATAATTGTTTGTTTTATTAGTGCATAAAAATGTTACTAATCCAAAGCTATTTAATGGGGAAATAAATATTAACATAGATTTATTTTTAGATAACAAACATTGAACTCCGTAGCAGACACTTATGATTAATATATCTTCAGAGGAAAAAGCTGTGAAAGAAAAATAAATGGACTTGATATAATTTTTATTCCAACTTCTTTTGAAATTTTTTCACAAGATTCTCAGATTTGGAGTTGATAGAGAGATCTAAACAGTGAATTACGGTATACAAATTTAACAAGAAGGGCAATTTTCATCTGAGCAAGATCGTTCATTTCTTTATCAAATACACATACAGACATGCTTTAGGAATGAGAGGTGATTCAGTTTTTATATTACCTCAGTCCTTGTCTTCACACTTGATATTTGGCCTAATGTATTGTCTTTGCTTGATATTGGTCAAGGGGCAAGAGTGGGGGACAGTAAAACAGAGTTACAGTCAACATGATGTTCAACAGGTCCAGTGCTACCACAATATGAAAGGGCAGACACCAAGCGATTCGTCTATAATCGGAGTTCCGGAATCCTGGGCAGACTTCCTGTCCATTGAGTTTTTGCTTCTCCTGGTCATCTTCTGCACCAGTGAAATTTCCCCAACAAACCTCTGTGGTGCCTCTGCCATTCTCTGCAAACCCACACAGAGCGACAACCTCCCCACTTAGCTAGCTACAGCCTCCCTCCTTATTCCCAATGCAAGGTAACAAGACCCCAGTACTCTCAGTCCCATCCAGCTCTGGGCATTAGCGTTACTGGGTGCAGCTCTGGTTTATCCTTCTCAGGTGATTCCTCCCTTGCACAGTGCTGCTCCTGGCTCCTGTCCTGGGGCTTCCCCATTAGGCTGCTCTGTTCCTCCCAGTTTTCGGGCAGGTTCTCTGCTGCTTTAATATGTGAGGGCCTGCTTGCTGTAGGCCTCTAGTCTGGCACCCCAGACACACACACATCCTGTTGCTCTCCCTCTTCCCACTCTCCTAGAACAACCAGTGCTTCCTCCTCCTGGAACAATCAGCACTTCCTCTGCCCGAGGTCAAGGTTTTAAAGGGGCCATTTTCTCTAAACACCCAGTGGGTTACAGTACTATAAAATATTATTAACTCTAAAAGATGAGTGTATTTCAGCTGATGCTTCATTAGGTTTCTTGTTAAATATAGGGATGAGCCATTCTGGATAGTATATGTGAAATATAAATGGTCAACTCAGACTTATCATATATTTCACCTATTGTGAGGAATTCACCAGACATGTCTGTAAATTAATAAATGCATTTGGAAAGTTCAACATCTTTCTCAGAAAGGGAACTTACTAGTGGAATATAAATGTACTGCTACTATGTATAGACCACATAACTAGGAAACATCTTTTTAGAGCAAGTACCCCAACATTTGATGGTTCTGACTACTGTTCATTCAAATGAATGACAAGAGCTTGGGAAATCCATTTGTTTTCTTTTCCTGTATAAAGGACTACTCCATATCAGAATTTAGTGAAAGAGGTATTTCTGATACGGTGGTTGCTTCATTAAATATGTCCACATAGGTAAAGTGGCAAAATGTTTGTTTGTATGCAAGGTCTATATTTCTAGTACTTTGAGGTTTATACATCATTATTACATATGGTATTGTATAATCAAAACACCTTCTAATACTGCATCAAAAATATAACCAAATAAGAAAGCGCACAGTTTTCTAAGTACAACTAATCTTGTGCTGCAGGATAGTGGAAGAATGACACAGATCGGTGAGAAACTAACAGCTCATGTTGCTAGACGCCCGAAAACCTTAAACAAGTTCTGATACGCTCTATTGAGTTCCGTGCCCAGAGCTGTACTAAAGGAAGACATTTTGTAGTCATGATGCACTGTGCACTTGTAGTAAACAGCTGATGGATAGACAAGTTAAGAAAACATTTAGCTAAAACTGATTAGAACAGTCCTCCCATTTCCTTTAAGTAAAAGACTTCCAGTACATCTGCTGCTATCTTACCTACAGCATTTTTTCACAATCGTGTAGACATGTAACGTACTATATTCTTTCTGAAGATAATATTGAATGCTATCTGAAGATATTATGATGCTTAGATTTTTTTTTTTTACTAGTCCTATCTTGTTGGATTCTATTTCTTTTTTATCCTCCGATGTATCGTAGTAGGCAGAGTAATAGCATCATTTTTCCCCCTTTCATCTGATGTACAGTTTCATGAGTTTGTTCAGGTTTTCTGAAAATTAAAATATTGGAATACAATCTTAAAATAACACCTTACTGTCTAGTATTTAAGTGTTGTGAAAGCAGAATATGTAGCAGTTTTACTGTATCTTGGTGGAGTCCATCATCTTTGTCATGATATACTCTTTTCCTCAGTTTCCCAGTAAAAGAAAGTGGTATCGGCTTAGACAATGGGTCCGGAGGGCTGCAGGAGAAGCTAGAGCCAGGGATCCTTTCCGAAGTCCACTGAAGTGACTGGGCATCTTTCCACTTTAATAGAGTTTGGATCAGGCCCTAGGAGAAGATGTATTGGATCTCTATGGAGACAGATTAACTAAAGATTTAATTAATTCCTAATGAAAGACCCTTAGCTAGAGATGCTTATGAAAGAAAGAAGTTGCAAGGGGTACTGCTGTCTTTTTTTCTCCAGGAGTTGGTTTGTAGAATTTGATCAGATAGTTTCGGGTAGGCAAGCCCAGATGCTTTGTGTGCTTTTTCTATGTACTCTAGTTTATTTGAATATCAGCCCAGAGACAAATGGGAAGGCCCTGAATCAGAATGATTTTTTTATCCAACCAATAAAAGAGGTCTCACTGGGAAGGAGATTTGGTGACTTACAGTTTGGGACTGGACCTGGGGTCTAGTCATATCTGGAGTGTATTTTCAGCCATATAGCCTTCTACGAGCCCCCAAAAGGTAATATTACCCCACTGTCACATACACATCAATTACTCCAATTAAATGGACTGTTTCTGTGCCATAATGTAGAAGTTTTATTTGGAATTACCATGTCATTATCCAAATTTCCAATATAGATGGGTTATTTGTAGTAACTAAAACTAAATTTGATAACTTCTATGACTTTTTTTATTAGTGTATGCAGAATTTATTTTATGAAATCTCTGGAAAACAAAAATGAACGAAGCCAGAAATTAGGGAGTATGGCTAAAATGTGATCTGATTAAAACTGGGAGAATAACACATTTTTCAGTTTGCTGGAAATTTAAAATAAAATAAAATAAATGTTTCAGGTTACCAAAATGAAACATTTTGATTTTGAGCATTATTAGTGTTTTAAAAAATGTAAATGATATTTTGAATCAGTAAAGCGAACCGTTTCATTTCAAACTGTCTAGACAAAATATATGTTTTTGTTTTTCTCCAGAGTTTATTTTTTCCCAAAACAAACAATGTGGTAAAACAGACACACATTATTTTAGCATTACTCTTTTGTTCAATATTTCACTTTTTCTGTCATTCCTAAGGAACTGAAATATCATGGATCAAGATCTGCACTGACATATTCTCCTTGCAACCCATACACTTAGGTGGGATTGCATAGAATGTTAATTAATATAAAGTTTGGCCCCATTTCTCTTCCCATTGTTAAAACAACCAACTTTGTTTATGGTATAAGATTAAAAAGTAAGTATTAAGAAGCAATGGACCCAACCTGCAATATTTCAGGCCAAATTTCCCTAAAGCCCAGGGCTGTTTTGCTTCTGGGGTTTTGGCTCAAGCCATTGTAGAGATTAGAGGTTAACCAAAAAGAACATAGCTAGATCCAAATTTTCCCAAAATACAGTGATATTGCTTACTGAGTTTTCAATTCAGGCCCATCTCACAAATATTAAGCCAATAAAAAGTAAACATTACTAAATGAATATTAGAACAAAAACATAGCAGGATATGCATTACATACTTTGTATATGTAATATAGGGCAACATTTTAGAGTTTCCTAATGTATCCCTTTTACACAATCATTAAACTGCCCCTAATGTTGGACTAAACCACTGTAACATGGGGGAAGATTGTAATCCATACTCTAGCAAAATTCAAGTAATTTTTTTTCAAAGCTTTTAATGTTGATGGTATTTTTGTTTGAGAAAGGACAAAATGCATTATTCTACTTCCATTTACATGAATGGCAAAATTCCTATTGACTTTCCAATGCTGTAGGATTTGTGTTCTCACTACAGTAAAGTATTCCTGTGTTTTGACCCTTGTCTTTCATAGCTAACAAAACCAGACAATATTACTTTGTAGTTATCCTTCATCCTTTGATTTGATGTGAAGATCCAACACAAGTTCATCCTCTGATTCTTCTTGGTTAGATCTGCGGAGGGGAAACTTGTTTGTTGTGGTGTTTTTTGTTCTCTCCTTCGCAGAACTACTCCAAGTAAATGAATTCTCTAAATCTTTCATAGCAATCTCTTCCTTAAAAATCCACTAGTGAATTATTCTCCTTCCTAAAAATATTTCTGAAAATATTGGTTTGAACAAAGCTATCTTTCATCTAAAAGGAATAGAACAAAATACAGGACTGAATCAGACTTGCTTGAGTGAACCGTAACATTCTTGCAAAGCATACCAGAATTATCAGATCACTAAGAGAACTCTACTCGAGTGTGGTAGTATGAAAAAGAACTGCATGACAGAATTTGATAAACCAAGTTTGCAAGGGCATTCCAAGACACTTAAAAAGTGATCTCTCCCCGCTATGCTCACTCTTTGCTTAAACAGTTTTAATACATTTTTCATAACTAAGTTTTTTTTTTAATCAAAAGGTATTATATAGGATCCTCATGAAAGTAAGATGTCTTTCTCATAAGGTTAGTCCTACTAGCAAAATTTTAAAAAGTTGGTAAACAGGGGGTGGGGAGAGGAACACTTTAAAAGTACATTATTAAGGCTGAACAGGTTCCAAAGGAAGGGTCTTTTTGTTTCCTTGCAGAAGATTGTGGGGGAAGAGAGTTGTTTGTTTGTGAATTAGTCGGAAAGGACATTTCACATAATTCACCATAAAAAGGTGCAAAGTGAAAACTAATGTGGAAAAGCACAGAATAGAAAGATGCTTCACCACTGAAGCTCCTGATACCACCATATGTTGCATGACCTCACAAACACAGTGTGAATTTCATGTGCAATACAACATTATATAAAGAAACAGGCAATGTGAGGCCAGGACTTCCCTATATCCTTCCTGTGGATAAATAGCTCTCTCACAGTGAACACTGTGCTCTAAGGCCATGATCAACTTCCCATTGGAGTTGACTGAAATGATGCAATATCAAGTCTTAATTTAATTAGTATATATCGTTATGTCAGAGCCACACCTTTTTGGCAGGCACCAATTAAGATCAAGAGGTACAGGGAGTAAGGTGACGCTGTAGGACAGGGAACATATAATCTCATCACTCTTTTTGCTGTTCAAGCATTAGAAGCCTGATTCTGTGCCCACTGCTGTCGGTGGCAAAAGCCTCATTAAGACCAATGGCAACAGAATCTGTTGTGTATATCTGCACTGAATATATATCACATACTGTTCCATGTTAATCAGACTTTACTTGCTAGCAAAATGCCAAATCTTGCAGCTCTTAGTCCCTTACACAGGTAAGGCTCCCATTAAAAACAATGAGGGTTTTGTCCTGTGTAGAATTTGGCTCAGAAACTTATGTGAAGTGTGATGAAGTCTGGAGCTTGATCCTCATTTTCACATTCTCTGCACCATGCTAGCACAGGATAAGGAGGGCCTCTGTAATGGACTGACTAATGCTACCTTATACTGGATAAAATGTCAGACCTGCTCAAATGCTAATCCTTAGTTGGCATCATCATGCCATAGTATTACTGAGTCTAATAGATATCTTCCTTTAACTCAAACTGCAGAAGCAGAAGGCTCTTTGACCACTGTTCCCTATTTGACATGTGCACAGTTTAACTGCCAACTATTATTTCTGTAATTATGGAGAAATGTATAATAATCTGCAATAATGCTATAGTGTATAACCATGCATTCATCAAATTCAGAGGTTCCCAAACTTGGTTCGTGGCTTGTTCAGGTTAAACCCCTGGCAGGCCACGAGACACTTTGTTTACCTGAGCGTCCTCAGGTACATCCACTCGCAGCTCCCAGTGGCCATGGTTCTCCATTCCCGGCCAATGGGAGTTGTGGGAAGCAGTGTGGGCCGGGCCACAGCTTCCCGCAACTCCCATTGGCCAGGAAGGGCGAACTGTGGTCACTGGGAGTTGTGAGCGGCCGTACCTGTGGGTGCTCAGGTAAACAAAGCGACTTGCGGGCCGGCCTGCCAGGGGCTTACTCTAAACAAGCCATGAACCAAGTTTGAGAACCCCTGATCTAATTGAATGTTAGACATGAAGCATCATATATTTGTGTTAATATATCACTTCTGACTCTGATACAACTTTTTTGTTCCTAATCTTTAATAACAAAGAATTAAATTCTAAAAATACTTGGAGAGAAGTCAGTTTTTGATAAGTATTTGTCTTGTCTTCTTTAAAGTAATAGATTATAACATACAAAAAGCCCTGCAGAAGCTGTACATAATATTTGCAATTTCCCCATTTTTCGTGTAGCTATATTGATGCTATAAATATTGTCCTAACATGGAATGTAATTTCAAACCCTATGTCATACTAATGATCTAAAGCTTTGAGATCTTAATATGAACATTACTTAAGCCTCACATGTCTGTGGGAAGTAGTTATAATACATAGTATTATGCCCATTTTATAAAAGAGGGAATTAAAGCACAGAGGAGTTAAGTGACTTGACCCAGGCTACACAGTGAAATGGTGGCAATATCCCACATAGAACTCATCAGTCATATTCCCTGTCCCCTTTTCTAACTACTAGCTAGACTTATGTTGCATGAACAATTATATCACTGCCTGGCTGAGTCGTCAGAGAAGTCCCGTGCGCAAAAAAAAAAAAAAAAAAAAGAACAAAAAAAAGAAAAGAACACAGTAAGGTAGTTCGAGGCTTTTTTCAGATTTGCTTCTCAGGGACTCTTTTTGTTTGTTTGTTTGTTTTGTTTTTTTCCCCCTTAAATCCTAAAATGAAAGGATGTAGAATTTGGTGCCACGGGGATTCTTGGTTTTGTTTTGCTTTTGTGAACATACATGTCTGATTTAGATGGTATACATGTTTGGAATTTCTATGTACTCCTGATTGTCCTTTTAGATAAAATGTCTGAGTAGCTCATGCTCTGCTTTCTTTCTAGTGCGAGATATAAAATTGCATCAGAGTCTCAAGGGGATTCTGGAGACAGAGTATGAGTGTTCTCTTCAATAAAGGACTCTCTGTAAGAGTGAAGAGAATCCATAGCTGCCATCTTTGTTGATCACAAATATTTGTTTAAAAAAATATTGTTTAAGGGCCTGATTTTTAAAGCCTCTTTACACCATGCTGGCAGCATAAACGGTGTCTGACTTTACACACACTTTACATTCCCTTTCTCATCCAGAGTGGTGTAAAGAGGGCTGAAACTCAAGGAGAATCAGGCCATAATTTTTGTAGCAAATGTCAGAACCTTCCTTAATTTCAAGAGGCTGTTATGTGAAGCAACATATATTTAAAAAACAAAACAACCCAGAACTATTATATGTTCAATCTAAGGAGTATTCATACTTGACTACTCTCTAGCTTCAGCCTTTTGTGGATGACTGAATGAATGCTACTCTAATACAGAATGATGTGCTTTGAAACAGTATGAAAAAGGAAAGACGTGTGACAGCATTGATCCATAGCACACAGTGATCCAGAGTTAGAAAAGGAATGCTATAGAATTTTCCAAGATTAATGGAGAAATCTCCTGATAACTTTGAGCCTTAATTACCTGTCCCTAGTCACAGGTGTTCTCTCTTCCTGCAGGGATCATCTGTTGACCTTCTTTTCTCCAGCTCAAGCTACAATTCCCATTTTAGGGTTGTCATAACTATAAAGGGAAGGGTAATAGCTGTCCTGTGTACAGTACTATAAAATCCCTCCTGGCCAGAGACTCCAAAATCCTTTTCCCTGTAAAGGGTTAAGAAGCTCAGGTAACCTGGCTGGCATCTGACCTAAAGGACCAATAAGGGGACAAGATACTTTCAAATCTTGGGGGGGGGAAGGCTTTTGTTTGTGTTCTTTGTTGGGGAGTGTGTTCGTTCTCGGAACTGAGAGGGACCAGACATCAATCCAGGTTCTCCACATCTTTCTAAACAAGTCTCTCCTATTTCAAACTTGTAAGTAAATAGCCAGGCAAGGCGTGTTAGTTTTCCTTTGTTTTCTCAACTTGTAAATGTACCTTTTACTAGAGTGTTTATCTTTGTTTGCTGTACTTTGAACCTGAGACTAGAGGGGAGTCCTCTGAGCTCTTTAAGTTTGATTACCCTGTAAGGTTAATTTCCATACTGATTTTACAGAGATGATTTTTACCTTTTTCTTTAATTAAAAGCTTTCTTTTTAGAACCTGATTGATTTTTCCTTATTTTAAGATCCAAGGGGTTTGGATCTTGATTCACCAGGAGTTGGTGGGAGGAAGGAGGGGGGAGGTTAATTTCTCCTTGTTTTAAGATCCAAGGGGTTTGGATCTGTACTCACCAGGGAGTTGGTGAAAGGTTTCTCAGGCTTCCCAGGGAGGGAAATGGTGGCAGCGGAACCAGAGCTAAGCGGGTAGTTAAGCTTAGAAGTTTTCATGCAGGCCCCTACATTTGTACCCTAAAGTTCAAAGTGGGGATCCAGCCTTGACAAGGGTTAATACAGATTCTGACCTGTACCAACAGGAAAATGAAATTAATCATTCAGGACAGATTTCAGAGTATGGAATATGCATAGTTTCTCATAATGCCAGTCACCTTAGAAGTGAGCAAGGTAGAAATGGAGTTTGAAGGAAAATAAAAACAAAAGAAAATCACATAATGAAAACAAAGAAACCTACCCACAGTTTGCCTATTTTTTCTCTTGTCTGAACTTCACCTGCTCCAATTTGGGAGAATCTCCGAACTGTATGTCTTTAATAGACACAAGTCCAAGTTATACACCTGTGGGAGAAAATTCTGAGTTTTATTTTATTTTTTTCAAATTCAAAGATGCTTATCCAAATCATCAACATTCATCCAAATCTGAATATTCCATCCTAATCTTGTCTCAGCTTCACCTCACGGGAACCATTCATATAGTTCCCTGCCCATTTTTAAAAGTGTTTGTTGGAAGCAAACTCAGAGTTCACTGTTATGCCTCTCCCTGGTGGAGAAACTAATGGTTTGTTTTTTGTTTGAGTCTCTGAGCAATTAAACAGGTTATAAGTAATATGACTGCATTGTGCTAGTTTAAGTAGACGTACCATTGACTTGGAATAATTTTAAGTAGGGCATTTGGATTTCAAACCAGTGATAGAATTTCATTACTTGGAATATTAGATTTATATTTAATAACAAACAAACTGGTATAATGGTACATAAATATGAATATTGTACTACTATATGTAATAATGCATTTGGAACAGAGTGGCTTGCCCCTGAACCAGGGGTAAGATAACCCTGATTACAGGATGTGTCCCACCTGAGAGGAATCAGGTGACTCCAGTACAAAAGGAACAAAATGTTGCAGTGAAGGGGGAAGCCCAGGAAAGTGCAGCTATGTCTGTAGATGCTGAAAGGAGCAAGGAGGTTCCTGCAAGACCCTAAGTCATCAGGGGAAAGACTCAAGAAGCAGGAGAGACTGAGAAAAGATTTTCAGGCAGGGAGATCTGGGAGAGACTGCGAAGGCCCTGCTGGACAGACCTGTGGAGAAGAACAAACTCCAGGCAGAAGATGCTGGGAAGGAAAAGGTCCCTCAGGGAGGTGGGGCTGTGCCCAGTGGAAACTGGGATGATGACTGTGAGTTTGTGTTCTATTTTTGGAAGACCTTGTGTTATTTTGGACTATTGAGAGAGAGATACTGACCTGGGCTTGGGGGCCTAGAATGAGTTATTAAAGGGTCCTGATGAGGGGGAAAACAGAGGCAGGATGCTGCAGAGTGACTGCTGGCCAAAAGAGGGCACTTGGGAGGTGTCTGCTTGTGTTAATATTTTATGCTACACTAGATAATGGTGCAGGCACGCTATGAAATACAGAGAAGAACATTTGATGTACAATGAAAAATATTGCAGTAAATTGATTGTTTTCTGTGTAGCAGATATTCTATAACCAAAGAAAGGAGTGGAAATGGGTAGTATATAGAATTAATTTGGTTGCATCGTCTCTGGATCAATATACTTTTTTCCAGTGAAAATTAATGAGATTTAGATCAGTAGTTATAACGTAGCAATTTGTTGTTGATGTTTAGCTCATGGGGGGGAAACAAAAACAAGATCTTTCATAATGACAATGGGTAATGAAGATTTTACTTTCAACTTATATATTTAGGTTGGGATTTTAAAAGAGCATAGGTGAGTTAAGTGCTTGAATGCCATTGGGAATTGGATACATCACTTACTTGGCTTTCCTTGACAATCCCAGCCTAAAAAGCTGTCAATTTTGTTTTAGCTTCACTAACGGCAGGTCTTCCCTAGCGGTGGGGGGCGGGAGGAGGTTGATTTAAGATATGCAAATTCAGCTACGCGAATAGCGTAGCTGAATTCAACATATCGGAGCCGACTTACCCCTCTGTGAGGACGGCGGCAAAATCGACCTCCGCGGCTCCCCGTCAACGGCGCTTACTCCTACCTCTGCTGGTGGAGTAAGCGCGTCGATTCAGGGATCGATTGTCGCGTCCCAACGAAACGCGATAATTCGATCCCTGAGAAATCGATTTCTACCCGCCGATTCAGGCGGGTAGTGTAGACCTAGCCTAAGACACAACTGTGCACCAGTCTGAGAACATGATAGCAGTCCACAAATATCTGAAAGCTATGAAGTGAGAGGGTGGTTTTCTGGGACTCTTAGAAGTAATAGGGTAACATAACACAAGGGAAAACTTAAGTTAAATATAAGGGAAACTTTCCTTGACAGTGAGAGGTTTTGAGCTGTAGGAAAGTCTCCAAAGGGAACTGGTAGAATCTCACTGCTTAATACTCTTGAAACTAGACTGCAGAACTGGAGAAAACAGGAAGCTGTACTATAGAGAACAATTCCCCATATATAAGGGAATGGACTGAATAATAAGGTTCTTTCTCCCCATTTCCAACCTTTACAATGGCATTTAGTTTTAAATAGTGTTTTTCAGTCTTTGTGTATAAGATTTCTGCAGACCTGCTATAGTTCCCATTACTGGTTTTATTAGCTAAGCTTTGGAAATCAGTGTCTAGCCCAGCAAAAGTCTACATGTTGTTAAGTATAGCAGTAGAATAAGTATCTCAAATATTTTCTAGTATGCAATGTCTGTATAGTAAATGCTAGCTATGTCCATGGGGAGAAAAATGCTCTAATAAAAGTATAGTGAAATCTATACTTCCATAGATTTTACTATTAGGCTAAGGTATCATAATGCTTTTGATAATAAAATTCTGGCATAGTTATTGAATAAATATATTTATTTAAAAAAATATGGTTAAAAGGGGCTAGATTTTGCAAGATGGAAAATTGTGTGCCTTAGAATAAGGTTCAATATTACTTAATTTATATTACACTAGCTTGTGGCAAGGATGAGGGGTGTTTCTGGTGACTGAAATTCCATAAGTAGCACAAAGGGCCTGACTATTATCCATCTTTTACCAGTTTTATATTGGTGTAACTCCACTGACATTTGATGTAGATAGTAATCAGAATCAGTTATCCTTAGGTGCAGATTTATTTACAAGTACAGACAGTAAGATTCATTTTTATAATTAAATACAAACTATATACAAAACAGCTACTTACAAACAGCCTGAGGTCAAACTATATTTACAAAATAGTCAAATTATAGACCGACCAAAAGTGACTTTCCTGTAGCAAGTCTCTATCAACTACAGCAACTTTATGCTTCAGAGTTAGAGTCCTTACCTCCACCTGCAAGGAAAAGATTAAATAGCTAAGGAGGTGGGAACAGACTTTTGTTTAACAAGATGTACCTAAAATACACTTTCACTCATTTCTCCAATGGAGACCCTTTCAAAAACATCAGGTGGGGGGAAAGGATGAGAGCTTTTTGAATCTACTATGTTATACTTCTAATAGTTATTCATTTACTCTCCTCCCCAAAAGTGATGGAAGCTTCCAAACTTAGCTGAGCAATGGGTCCCACTGCAACCCCAGATCCCAGTTTTCCTGACAGTGACTTATGCGATTGCTCAGTCACACTGCTGATACTCATTGCAGTAGAATCCATGCCATGAAGTCCAGGCTACAGAAGACAACACATTACTTTTGTTTGTGGAATCCTGGCCAAATCCCTTTTGCCAACTTCTGACTGGTGGAACACGTATACACAGAAGTATGTATGTTGAGCTTACACAGTGTAGACTATACTGAATTGACGGTTCTACTAGGCACCTAGTATCCTAGTACTAGGGTCTGTTTAATGGCAAATGGCATCTGACCAGATTTCCAGCCTATTGCAATGCACAGGAACCAATTAATGAAGTAATTTTCTGTAGGGATAAATTTCCCTCCCATACTACCACCATTACTGCTATCGTGTTCAAAGGCCTGATAGGCCATGGATCTAGAGTAGTTTCCTTGCATGAGGGAGGTGCCTGTATGTGAAGAACCCATCCAGCAGAATGGGCACATCCACTGTGCACCACAGAGCTCAGCATAGAGGAGTAATTTGAGGCAGGGGCATCAACAGCTATGTCAGTTCACCAGCTAAACCCACCAGTTTAGGGGATGCACAACTGCCAGATAGGTTAGTATATCCAATCAGATGCAGAGTGATTCTGCCTATGCTTCATGATCTGGAAAGGCTCGTTTCATCCCTCAAGAAGCTTCAAGTCTACACCGAACCTGTTCAATCAGAGCAGTTAGTGTTGATGCTAATAAATCACATAGGGTGTAATAAAGTTGTGGCATTTACAAATCTATTTTCCAAGTAATGATTCCTTAAATGTAAGAAATCTATCTCCCTGTCTGTTATGGGACAAGCAGCTGAGACAATTGAAGATGGAAGCTCTTACAGAATGTGAGAGTTGCTTGACTTTCTTGTAGAGACTTTGTGTCATTTTCTCCACTGATGAAAATCAGCATACCTTCATTGAAATCAATGGATCCATCCCTTTGTATTTGTTTCTTTGTGTATCCTTAATCTAGATCATCTAGGCTGAAAGTCCAGGTTTTGCTGTTTGTTTGTTTTGTACACAAACTCACGCCCCATCAAACATCACAAGAAATAAGTCTGAGTCAAGCAAATTAGTATTCAAGCTGATGTGCAATATTCTTGCCTCATAAATTACTCAGATTTTTGTAATGTTTGGGTGCAGGATACATTTTAAGTCTTTTGTCTGGTGAGACAAACTTTTGGATATGTGGCAGAAAGGTTTAAGTTCATGAAATATGCCAGATACTTCCAGTTAATGAGACACACTCAATTTTTCCTCCCCACCACCTTTGAAAATGATATTTGACATTTCTTCAGCAACTTGAAAAGGGTCAAGAGTGCCTTCTTTTCAGATGGCAACTCCAACCTGACAGTTTTCAGTAAGTTTTAGGTTCTTTTCAGTTTTTGTGTTAAGGCTGACACATTTTAGACATGGCCAATATTTTCCACATAATGAAATGTGGCCAGCATTTTTCAGTTAGTAAAAAAAAAAAAAACATTTTGACTGTCTTAACAAACTGTGGCTGGTGGTTTTTTTTTTTTTTTTTAATAAGATGTGATTGACTTTCCCAGTCACGTAAGTGAGGTCAATTTTTTGCACACTGAGATGAGGGAGACCTTGTTTAGAAGGATGTCATGACATTTGGTGTTCAGAGAAACCCCAAGTCAGCTGTGTAATTGTTTCCAAGCACTAAGAACATAAGAACGGCTATACTGGGTCAGACCAAAGGTCCACCTAGCCCAGTATCCTGTCTTCCAACAGTGGCCAATGCCAGGTGCCCTAGAGGGAATGAACAGACCAGTTTTTTTTTTTATTAGATTAATGGAGATATCCCATCTCCTAGAACTGGAAGGGACCTTGAAAGGTCATCGAGTCCAATCCCCTGCCTTCACTAGCAGGACCAAGTACTGATTTTGCCCCAGATCCCTAGATCCCAGGTAATCATCAAGTGATCCATTCCTAGCACAGAGGTTCCCAAACAGCCTCCTGCGAGTGCTTATTGGTCTCAACCAACAGCAGTGTCCCATTGTGCTAGGCACTGCGCACACACATAGTAATGAACAGTCCCTGTTTAAAGAGTGTATAATCTAAATAATTAGACAAGACAGATAACAAAGGGTAGGGATATATAATTCCTATTTTACAGATGGAGAGCACAGAGTTTGTCGCTGGTTTAAGGTCACACAGGAAATCTGTGGGAAATATGGGAAGTCATCCAAATCTCCTTAGGTCCACTCATATGAGTAAACTAAAACAACATCCTTCTTCCCAAATACTAACATTATTATTTATTTGTATTACACCAGTACCAAGAGACCCCAATTGAATCATCAATACTTTCCATAAAATTAGCCTGGACACTGGCTTCTCTTTGTAATACTTTAGGATATGATCTTTTGTTGACAGTGAGGAGCTGGATGTGGGTGGAACTATGGAAGAAAAACACACAGTTGTCAAGGTGAGAAGTAATGAAGGGTGTATATGAAGTGGAATAAGGGCAGTCAAAATTCTCAGGTTGGAACATGAGAATACATAAATCTAATTGAGACAAGAAATAAAGTTGCTTAATCTATGTAGCAAGAGCAGATGGTCTTAGTACCCACTAGCACCTACAAATAGTCATATTCTAGGAATTTCAATGAAGTTTCAGAAATGTTCAGATAGTCTATCATTATGGTCATTATGTAATAAAATAGTGCAGAACTTCTGTATTAAAACCTAGCAAAATTTGTGTTTTTTCTAGAAACCTGAAGTTTACCCTTTGATCACTTCCACGATGCACCAAATTATATGAAATTTTCATTGTATATGAACTGAGTTTCAAACACTACCATCCTTTATGGTTGCTGAGGATAAATATCTGATTTAGAGTGGAAATTGTAAACATGATGAATTTCACATGCTTTCAACTCTTACATCAAAATTTGGCACTTTGAACTGAGCTTTACTCTGTCAGTTTTCAGATTTGAGACTAAAACTCAAGAAATGCATTCCTATATAAACCAAAGGCAAAAAGGAAAGCACACTGGACCCCCTTTGAGCCTAAAGAGATAACCTTTACATTGCTCTAGTCAGAGCACAGCTGTGTAGGAATTCTTGACAGGGGTGTGGAATGGAGCATTTTATTCTCATCCCATCTCAACATTTAAGAGCAGAATTCTGTTAAGGCATTCTGTTATTTAGCGGGAATAACAGATTCTCCTTGGGGCTGGCTTTATTGGGAAGGTAAGGATACAGATTTTAAGATTGAAGCTGTACTGTAGTACAGTAAGCGGGGGGGGGGGGGGAGAATCCTTATTTCCTCCTGCTGAAAATAAATGATGAAACATTCTTCATTAGGATGAGTAGAGAGAGTCATAGTAAAAAGTATTCGTATTGAGCTCCCTACCAATATATTGCCACTGAATGCTGCTGGAGAAGCTATTATGTTTAATGTTTGAAAGCTCAGAATTCTGCATAAGCCTTCGGTGCTGAGTAGAATATGCTGAGCAAGTAACTTTCCTACTGATGATTTCAGCAATATGAGTGATTGCAGAAGTAGCTTGAACTAATAAAAGCTTTCCTTTTAAAAGTAGGTTGTACATTTTTTAACATGGAAGTTGCTGGTGTTGTGGAGCATGCAGCTATTGTAAAAGGATACGTTCAATAAAATTATATGCACAGAGAGAACCAAAACATTGGCCTGCTGATTCATCTAGCAAATTATCAAAGAAGCTGACTATCTCTAATTGCAAAGTAATTTAGATTCCCTGTGTATTCCGGAGTGGTTTCTACTAGTCTAAGTGTTAACAGTCATCCAAAAGGTAGAACAATTTCCCACAGATCTGCTAGCTGTTTTGGTTTTTTTTAAACACCTTATGAAATACTAGTACATATTTTAATAGGTGCAATCAGTGGTAAAATGGGGTAAACTGAGCCACGTGCTTCCTTCCTAAGGGAAAAAGTTCTAAGAAAAACTGCACCATACTTTTGCCTCACTCCTTAGGAGAGAATGTCAAGTGAATCCTTTAAGGAAAGTAGGAGTTTGGAGGCCATTCCCACTGAGTGACTTCTCATCTTGCAGGACTGGAGAATAGGTGACCTGCAGTTTCTGGAAGCAGGAAAGAGTAGGCAATAGAGAAACTTCTCCTCATTACACCTTATGGGGGCTTTTGCTCCCATATTTTGCTTCTCTCAGCAAGGTGGAACAGAGAGTAGCATGTAATCTATTGTTTCCAGTTAACAAACTGTTATGGTACTGTGACTCTTACTTAGAAGCACAGATCTATTTTAAAAGAATCAAATGTTTGGCCTCCATTCAAGCATGGTTTTACTAGCTCAATCAATTTAATGTCAGTGGAAGCAGGTGCACATCAGTGTTAACTGCTTGTTCAAGTGCATGGATTTATGCTGAAGAAATTATTTTCCTAAACTGGGTTTTCATGGTAAGCGTTTGAAAGATGTCTGATTCTGAAGCTTTTGTTGAGTACATCTGGCTATTTAGCCATCCATTTGGACTTCTAATAGCAGTACATAACACCTGAAATGATAAATTAACAGAAGCCTTTCAAGCTGCTTCTTTGCTTCAAGCCTCATTTAGCTCAACCTAGTCACTGTAAAAACAAACAATGCACAATTAAAAGGCATTCCCATCCTTACAAAACTTATCATGGTTTCGTGTTAGGAATACATGAAGCAGCCACAATGTGTTTTAGTGGTGGAAGGTGATGATGCAAACTAACAAAATATGACCATGGCTTGAGCTGATAAGATTGGTTGCCTTTTCACTTGTCATTAAAAGAACTGCAGTCCCATCCATTATATAAAACGGTCAAAAGTTTTGTACAGCAGGTAAAGTGTAGTAAAATGGCAGATGACTAAGCAGTTGGTGCATCTATGAAAACCTACTAGTGGCAGATTTTCCTTGGATGGTGTCTATTCAATTTCAAAAACTTTTAGTGATCTCATGGTTCATCCCCGACTGCAAATGTACTATGTACTCACCAGCACTAAATGGTCATCAAGCACTGTAGTATTTGTTCCTGTTTGCAAATCTGCTTTTCCAAACTAACACGGGCAAAGCTTAGCTGAGTTTCAGGTGAACCTGGGCAAAGTTTTACATGAAATTCTCCTGTCCTGGTTATGTGAAATTTGACAGTTTGCATACTTTCTGTGCAAAATGAGGTGAACTTCAATAATTGTGGATGAGTTTTAATGAGGGTTGGTTGTTTGTTTTATTTGAAAGCAGTGGGAGTTTTTGATGTTCCAGAACTTTGAAAATCTGATTTATTATTTTGGTGCCTAATTAGGGATTTAGATTTTTGAGATTAGCCAACTTCATATGAAAACATTGTTCTTTATCTCTTTCCATCTCAGTTACCCATCTTTAAAACTTCAATGAGATCAAACTAAAGAATACCAGTCATCACTGGGGCATTGTGAAGCTTAGTGTTAAGTGGCTGGAGATCCTTTGGTAAATGAGTGGTGATCCATAATAATAGTCTATAATAATATTGATATTTTTCTTATTGTTTATTGTCTAATTGAACATTTTTCAAACTTCACTGAAAGTATTTCAAAGTAACATACATACCAAGTGCACTGCAAGTTTTAAAAGTACAAGACATACCTAGGGATAATCAACCTTGTTGGTTGTTTTTTGTATGTTCTGCCAATATTAGAGTGAACAGCTTCAATTTATTTTCCTTAACCTCTTTTTGAGTTGCAGTGACCTGATTAAAGTCTATTGCCTTTGCTTGCTGATAAGAGGTTTGACCTAAGAGAGCATGGCCTCTACCAAAAGGGTGCAGAGGAATATATTGGTCTAAAGTACACAGTACTGATGTTTTTGAGTGATAAATACAGAGTGTGGTTATCTAAAATTAAGTCATGGGCACAGCTTTCTGGGCAGATAAGTATTTTAAGTATCTCAGAAGTGATAGGTAGGAAGGCTTGTTGACCACATGCAGTTTCAAACCTTCCATTTTAAACAAGCTGCTCTTTATTCTGCTTTATATAACCCTAACCAACAGCTGAAGTTTGCAAATCTGGATGGTGCATGTTCACTGGGGTTTCACCAAAAATTTAGGACCAGATCCTCAGCTACTCCAATTAGCATAGCTCCATTGACTTCACTTGGTTTCACTTTTTTTCTCAGTACCTCTCCTCATACTCCCTTCACCCCATGCTTTGAGTCTTGAATTCAGACAACTGCAAACATTGAAAGCAAAGCACATTCAAAAACATTGAAATGATGTGACACTGCCACATGTAAGTCAATGGGAGCAGCAGGTACTTGGCATCTCTAAAAATCAGGCCACTTCAAGCCATATTTAAGCACTTGATTGTTCCTGGCCCTTATGCAAATGTGTTTCTGGGAGAGAGAGAAGGAAAATACAATCCCTCTCCAGCCATGCCCTGGTGTGGTGCAACTCTATACAGCTTCAATGCAGAGCTGAGCTTCATAGGCATAATCTAACTTTGGGGAATTAAGTACCTGATTTTAGGCATCTATGTTTGAAGATGTTGAGCCGAGTGGCTTACCCAGTATCGTATCCACAGCAAAACAAAGGTCTTCTCATTCCTAGTCCTGTGTTTCTCCAAAATAATGAGCACAAAGTGCCATAGACACAGTAGAACTGATCTAGCTCTGTGTGTGAGGAATCTGCACTCTGTATGATGTGAGGCACATTTCTGCAAGGGCATCTTACTCCCAGGCATGTAGAGAAAGAGGAGGCAGTGAATCCAGAACCATCACAAATCCACCAGTCATTCTTAATGCACAGGATAAAACACAGTAGGAGCAGAAACAACTGCAACCCAAAGGCTGCAGTGAAGATCCCTGGGTTGTTCCACAACTGTATTATGGCCTGAGAGGGGAGGATTTTTTTTGCATTATACTCTTTACGCTATTTTAAAACAGGCTAAAGATAGTCACCATCTGCCACTCTGTGTGGATGGGCACAGCAAATATATCTGTAGCTTGACACATACTGTAATTGACTTGGCTACCTTATGTTTGGTTCATAGCACTTTTATTTGCCTCCTGTTAATTTTGTTGTTTTCAACAACAATGGACTCAAACATTCTCCTTTTAACAGGAGCACTGTTTGTTTGTTTGTTTTATTTTTTTCTCCTAGAATTTTTCATCCCTAAATAGGACTGTTCAACGTGAGAGCTGTCTGCATTTGTTTCAAGAATTTTAACCATAAATCTGAGCTCCACCAATCTAACCTCAGTAGCCCTTAAGGGAGAGGGAAATAAAAAAAACTATCTGAACCTGAAAATTCCTTTTTTTAGCAGAGCTTTGAGATTGACAATCAACACCAAGAACATATTTCTAAAAGCAAACTCTGCCCATTTTTGCCCTGTTTTAGTGCTTAGAAAGTTTGCAGGCAAGAAGCATTTCTCAGCAGGAATAAACTCTGAAGTGTTTCAGGAAAATAAAAGGTTGTAATTAAAATGGGTATTTCTAAGCCTGCTGGGAGAGGATAGTCAGCTTGCTGAAAGGAAGAAGTAAAAAGAAACGCATCCTATTATTAGAGATACTGGCAGCTGTTAGTGATTTTCAACAGTATCAAAAGGGACTGAAAAACACTCTCCATCAGCTTAAATAACTATTGAAAAGTGTTGTGATTAAGGAAGGCATTGGATTAGGACTCAAAAGATTTGTGTTCCATTTTCAACTTTGCCACAAACTTCCTTCGTGAGCTTGAATAGGTTTTATAAGCTTTCTGTGCCTCAGTTCCACATCTGTAAAATAGGGATAATAATAATTCCTTTATTTCACCCTTTGTCCTGTCTATTCAGTATGTAAGCTCTCTACAGCAGGGACTGTCTCTTACTATGTATGTGCTGTGAGTTGATTGTTGGTTATTTTTTGGCTTGTAGCTCATTGTTTGTTTGGCTTGTAGCGTCATCTTTTTTTTTTTTTTTCGCCCCCCCCCGGGGGGGGGGGGGGGGGGGGGGGGGGGGGGGGGGGGGGGGGGGAAGAGAGTCAGAGTGCACAGCAGGCTCACCACAGTCCCAGACTACACGCTGGGGGGAATCTAGTCACATAGAGTGTTGGGGTTCTTAGGGATTGGCTTTTTTTGGCTTTGTTTTGAAATGTGATTAGCTTGATTTTTGGGTTATTGTGAATGTCGGGGTGCTTATTTACCATGTGAAAATTGGCAATTGTGACAGGGAGTTGTTTCTATTTGCAGTCAAAATGAATGCACACTGAATTCACTGGAAAGATTCCCACTGACTTTATTGGGTTTTGGATTCAACCTTTAACCTGTGAGTCTGACTCTCCATTGCCTTTTTGTAGTGTCATGTTGGAGATTGAGTGAGTCCCAAGAATCCTGATGTGATCTCTGGGCAGCCAGATACCTTATTCAAGCTGCTGTGTATGATGGCTTTCATTCCAGCTAAATTAGGGGACAATTAAATGTCCCTTCATTAGTGATATCAGAAACACTGGAAGCCATTGCCCAAAAATTAGTCTGAATACATATGCAGAGGCTGGGCTTGATTTGACTGAATACAAATGCAGAGGCTGGGATTGATTTGGTTGCTTTGATATGTGTGTGTCAGTTGGAGCGAGAAGAGCTAGGAAACAGGGGAGAGAAACAAAAAAAGTCAAGGACATAGAGAAGAACTTTTAGTTTGGCCCTGAGTGAGTTCTGAGAGAGAAATTTTAGGGCAGGGTGCTGGCTAGAAAGAGGTTTTGAACTGTGAACAAGGCAACTGCCGCTGTTTGAGCTCTACTGTGTTCAGGGAAACAGAACTTCCTGTATATTCCTTATTAACAAATACAGTTGCATCAAAGGAATATCTGGCTCTATCATCAGTTTATCCTGCTAATGCAAACAACCCACAAGGCCCCAAATACCAGCTAGCTGCTTGGGCTAAAGGGGTAACCATAGTTACACGTGCGCAAAATGCATGTAAAATACTATTAGTAGTATAAATGAGTGAAGAGTTCTGATTAGTAGCATTTTACACCATTCCTCTCAAATGATCCTCATGTGAAGGGACATCACTTTTTTTTTGTCTTACAGTTATTTAGTTTCCTCACACATTTAGTGTCCTGTCACTTTTATTGCTGAAATGAAGAAACCTGAGAGATTATGGAAGAGCTATTCACACTAAATCAAGTGAATCATACCACACTTTGTGTCCTGAATGAATAATTTTTTGTGTCCCTCATTTTGGTTCTTTGTCACACATGTCCTTGGCAGACTCAGAGATATGTTTTATCTCTACATTGCACAGAGGTAAATGTCAATACAAGCTGCAAGCCAGTGGAGAATCAGGGTGTACTAGGTTCCACTTTGTCCAGAAAACTTCAAGGTCTTCCTTAGTTGCAGTGCTATAATAAAATGTTAACTAAGCCTCCGCTCACTAGAGAGTTACTCATCTATTCATTATTAATTGTGCTTTTCATTTCTACAGCTTCTGCCACCTGGGTTCTAAAGAGTATATGAGACATCACTTTTCCACAACAAGGTGCCCACCAAGATTAATGACATTAATCACTAGCTGTAACAGCGTATTCATGGAAAGTAAGTACTTCTTGCCGTTTGAACTTTCATGCTACTGGGCTGTATACAACGAATGGAGTTCTGCCTGAAATGTCTGACTTCATTGGAATGAAATTAGTAGTTATCTGAAATTTACTTATCTACTAGACTGGAAGTTATTAAGCCAAATGAATAGGACCTTCTGAAGGTCAGGGGCTCATCATTATGTTAGAAAGCTTTTTTTTTTTAAATATTAAAATAGCAAATAAGAACTGGCCTTTTGATCTTTGAAATCATTCATCAGTTAGGGAAAAAGGGGTTTAGAAATGAGTGGAAAAATCCCTCACTATTTCTTTATCACGAATATATATCTCCTTAAAGGGACATTATTCACATCAAGTAGACAGCCACAACTTAGATTTTTAACTAAGGTGTTGATAAATTATATAGTCAATCAGTTGATCACACTTTAGTTCATTATTTTGTTATGAAACATACTCAAGAGACCAAATAACCTGTGTCAGTCAGGTTTATTAATATGACACAGGAGGAAAGGTTCTTTACAACAGCAGTCTCTGAAGAGCAGTCCCTTGCAGTGATGTCACATTCACCTTATGTAGAAGGTGTGCTCTCCAAGTTGCAAACTTCAGTTGGTATTATTTATATGATTTTGCAAGTTACACATTTCTTTACACATGACTAAAATTCAACCCATCAGTTTGTTCCAGTTCACTAACCTGTTGTTCTGTTCCTTCCTTATATTTGTTTTGGTGACCTGGAGCATTCCAGGTACTGATCCCTGGCTTGTACTATGAGAGAGAGTGAATGTACCTTGATTTTAACAAGTTTCCTATCATCTTGTGCCAAATGCTTATTTCATCAAATGTGAGGAGTTATGGGATACTATCCATAATCCTGTTCACGTATGCTATAGGCCAGTTCAGGCTATATCCCTGTACAGTATATGTTTATATGCTAGTCAGCATATATTAGTCACAGGTATTTTAAATATTGTTTGTTAGCTAAATCTTTCTATGTAAATATTTAAGTTCAACCAGTAAAGACTTTTCCCCTTTTTGTTAAATATTTTTCAATGGTAGTGGCATCTCTAATTCACAGTTTTCCGTGGGGTCACTGGAACCCACCTTGACAGAACATGCATTCATGTCCTGCACCTCTGCTGTTGGGCTGTTTAGCTGTATACTGCTTTGGTGTTCAGTACTTAAATGCACTCTCCAGTACAGACTGCAGCACCACAGCATCTGTCCCTGCATAGATATCTATGTCTAGAAGATCTGTTCTGTTAAGTGAACTGCTGTTGATGGCAGATCAAACTTGGATGAAGATCAGTGAATAGAACAGTAATTATAATTCCTCACTTTCAGTGAAATAGTGTGGCCTGTGGCATAGAGCACAGGACTGAGACTGAGGGGATCTGAGTTCTGTTATGAGCCTGCCTAGTGGCTGACCTTGGGCAAGTCACTTCACTTCTCCGTGTCTGATTTCCCCATCAGTTAAAAGAAGATAATAATACCGACCTCCTTCGTAAAGTGTCTGGAGATGAAAAGCACTACATAAGAGCTTATTATTGTGAGCAGACAGTGCTCTAATGGTAGAACTGCTACTTCTTTAAGGTGTTTGTGACCCAAACATGCTTTCAAGTGCTCAGTAAGACAGCAGGCAGATGGGACAGAAGGAGGTACCAGTCCCCTGACTGGACTATGATGTTACTCTAGTCATATCTGATATCACTTTGCCAGAGGCACAGATGAAGCTGTTGCTGTTTCGCATTTCAAGTTTAGTGATTCTAGCTGCTTCCTTATATACCTTTTCTTGCTGTTTTTTCTTTATTTTATTCTTATTTCAGTCTCCAAAAAATCTGTTCCATAGCTAAGGGGTTAAACTTTGGCTCTACTACCTCATTCACAATTGTACATAGTTTTTGGATAAGCTATAGGGACCAGCACTCAAAGTAGAAACAATAAGTATTCACTGTGAATGCATGCATGCTCTATGAACCTGGGACCAGAAATTCTTCAACAGCAGTGTCTGCTGGTCCACATCTGCATGCTATACCTGCTCATACTTACACCCAAAGGCATAAACAGTAGTGTAGACCGACTGCCCCCACTTGCTTTTGGGGCACTTGCAGTCTGGGATAAAAGCTCCTGTATCCCTTTCTTCTCTCTGGTTTTCATCTAGGAGCTGTAAATTTTAAAAAGTATTCTTAGTTTGGAGTATGTTAGTTGGAGATTGGGGGGGGGCTTCCCCTGCTAGTTGCCCCCCTTTCTTTAGGGCATTGGATGTTATATCCAGGGTGCCAGGTTTTAAACATCACCTGTCATGCCCCAGGGTTTTCCCAGTGAGTGAACCTCAAGAAATTTGTCTTTACTGCCTTGGAGAAATGCACATGCCCTCAAAGTAAGGTATCTGCTGCACCTTCCCTTCATGCACCACAAAAGCTCATGATTTCAGGCTCCTCAGGCACCTTATGGAGCTTTCCATGAGGTCCGCCTTGGATCCTGGACCCTCCCTCTCATCCAAAACCATCAGGCAGTTCACTGCCAGTGTCTGGTACCAGTCATTCAAATCTCCTCCAAACACAAGGATTCTGTGAAGTGGGGATATGAAAGAGAAACAAACTTCCCCATAAGAAATGGGACAAATCCCCACATAAGTCCTGAAAGAGGCCCACTTCATCCCTTCCTCAGCACCACCAGAGACTTCATGCCCTAGAATGGATGCAGTCTGAGCCTGTACAGCAAAGACAACATTGAAGATACTGAGAGCTCTCAGTGCCCTGAAACCATGTATGTACAGGCCATGAACAATGTCCGCCTCAAATGGGCAGGAAGGACCATTCTACCCCTGCTTGCCTGTACTATACACACACACACACACACACACACACACAGAGACCTTCTGTCTCTAAGGCTGCATCAATAGCCCTGACAAAGTCAAGAACTGGGCAGTTACCTCAGGCGGGTCCTCAATATGCTTTCCTGGAGGACCTGGTTATCTATGCAGACCTGTAACTTCTGCAGATATAATACTGTTACAGGAAGTCTTCACTCAATCGACCTAACATTTGCCAATATGGGGACCCACTGGGAACTGGAGGTTCGGCCTCAGTCTCTTTTCCACCCACTTCTGATCTGACGGGTCCAGATCCTATGGTATCTCCAGCCTCAATGATGGAATGAGGAGGGCTATTCATCGGATAAATATGAACCATTACCCTCCCTCCAGCTAGCCAATAGGACTATCAGTCCAGTCAAGGCTTCCAGATCCACTCTACCTCCCCACCCTCATAAACAGCAATCTGGCCCAGGCATCAATGGTAGCCACCATGGGGACTACTTCCATTCCCCTACTATCCATTATGTCAGTCTTATTAGAGTCCATGGAATCCATACTTCTAGGCACCCAAGAATGAGGAACCTGCATTCTGCACCCAGCAATGGACACTACCAGGTGAAGAAGCACAATCTCCATGGAAGCAGTTGATGGAGGAAGATCAACCAGTACCAACGGATTCACCAGCAGTACTGTACTTGTCCTCTCCAGAAAAGGCATTATCACCAGCCTCCACCTCTCCTCTAGTCAATTTAAGCAGTACCAGGACTTCTCAGGATAATTGCAGACACTATCCAGATTCCTTCTGGAGGACGTCTGGGATTCAATCCACAAGCTCTCAGACATACTTCAGGCTACAGGTCCATATAAAGTAGCACTTCCAATTTAATGAAGGATTCTGGGGACCTGCCAGAGTACTGTGGCATACATCTGTGTCCTGTGCCCCAGCCCCAAAGTGGTCTGAGAAATATTACTTTGTTTCCCCCATTCCAAGATAGTGGAATCTTTCTTTCCACCCAAACCCTAATTCCCTGATGTTGTATACAGGTGGTTACAGAACAAAGTCAGCTACACCAGCCCAATTTCACCCCACCAGATATACACCAAGTGACTAGACCTTTTTGGAAGGAAGCTGTTTGCTTTGGCTACCTCAGCATTCTGGATAGCTAACCACCATGCTTTAATATTCAAATTTCATCATATTTTTCCCCTTTATGCTGCTTTTCCTGGTGAGGGTTGCAGCAGCATCATGGAGAGTAGGGAGGACCAGACCTCCCTTTTCTCAGCAACAGTTCCAGCTCCTCCTAGGGAATTCCCATGCATTCCCAGACCAGCCAGGAGATATATTCCCTCCAATGTGGCCTGAGTTGGCCTCAGGACCTTCTATCAGTAGGATATGCCCGGTAGAGTTCCAAAGGAAACCTCCTAGGGCACATCCTTATCAGGTGTCCAAACCACCTCAGCTGGCTCTTCTCAATCTGGAGGAGTAGCAGCTCTACTCCAAGGCTCTCCTGAATTGCTGAGCCCCTCACTCTGTCTCAGAGTAGCCCAGCCACCCTGCAGAGAAGCCTCATTTATGCTGCTTGTGCCTATGATCTCGTCCTTTTGGTCATTACCCATAGTTCATGACCATAGGCGAGGATGGGGACATACATCGACCTATAAACTGAGAGCTTCATCCAAGAACTAAGCTCCTACTTCAGTAGGGTGACTAGACCGCAAGTGTGAAAAATTGGGATGGGGGTGTGGGGTAATAGGTTCCTATATAAGACAGCCCCAAATATCGGGACTGTCCCTATAAAATCGGGACATCTGGTCACCCTATGCTTCAGCACCACAGATCAGTACAGCAGGCACATCTCTGCCGCTGCCACACCAATCCGTCAGTCAGTCAATCTCACACTTCCGCTTACCATTGCTAGTGAACAAGACTAGATTCTTGAGCTCATCCATTAAGGGCAATGGCTCCTCCCTCACTCGGAGAGAACAATCCAATTTCTTGCAGGAGAGGATCATGACCTCCAATTTGGAGGTTCTCATTCTCATCCCAGCCACTTCACATTCTGCACAGAACATTAATGTGTAGAGATCACAGCCTGAAGAAGCAAGGAGGACATCAAATATTCAAATATGACTTCTTAAATTACAATAAACTATTGTAATTTGTGAACCAGCTCCCACAAAAACGCAGACCCCAGTTCCAGGTCATCCTGGATGAGGGAAAGCAAGTTGCACAAACTTCCCTCCAAGAGTCCCTTGTTACAGCCAACACAGCAGCACATGCTCCATGGCTACCTCAATAGTCATGAGAAGAGTCATTGATACAG
Source organism: Trachemys scripta elegans (assembly GCF_013100865.1). NCBI lineage: Eukaryota > Metazoa > Chordata > Testudines > Emydidae > Trachemys > Trachemys scripta. The sequence goes on from NC_048305.1 coordinate 59,094,818, forward strand.
GAGTCTGGTTTTCTCCAAGGAGATCCAAACCACCATTGAGGATCTCCCCTTGAGGGTACCAACTTATTAGGCTAAAACACTGATGAGTCTCTGTATACCTTCAAAAACTCCTGAGCTACTTCCCACTCTTTAGGTATTTATACTTTGGCACCCAGGAGAAATTATTCTAGACTGCCTCTACCTCATCATCGCCCACTGCCTTAGTTTTTTTTCCAGCAGAGGACATATGAACCTCCCAAGAAGCAGTGAAGTACCAGTGGAGAAAGCACTTCTCATCTCCACTACCTCCAGAAGAGACATTTTAAAGTGGCACTTGAGGGTCCACAGCCAGTCTCTGTAATGGCTAATACCATCCCATTTGGTGACCACCTGATCATTTTTTCCTAAAGTAGTGGAACATCATGATGGACAAATTGGTGCTGGGTATTATATCAAAAGGCTACAGTCTAGAATGACTTCCTCCGTCCTCACCCTTTTCCCCCCCCATGACCCCTGTCATGAAAGGATTCTTCAGAAAGAGGTGTACTCCCTTCAAGTGGGGCAATAGAACACATTCCATCCTCTCTAAAAGGGAATGACTTGTACTCCAGTTACTTCCTCATTCACAAAAAGAATTGGGGTTGGAGACCCATTCTGGACTTGAGACAGTCGAATGTCTTTATATGATACTCAAAGTTCAGAATGACCACTTTGGCCTCTCTAATACCTCAGGTGACTGGTTTACAACCCTTGATTTGAAGGAAGTGTATTTTCATTTGGACAGTCACCCTGCTCACAAAAGGTTCCAGCACTTCACAATGAGCCAGGAACACTTAATACAGGGTGCTTCCTTTCTACTTCTCTACAGCCATAAGAGTATTTATAAAAGCCCTTGCAGTGGTGGTCACATACCGTCCCCAGACAAGGGAAAGCAATATTTCCTTACCCAGAAAAATGGCTGCTCGTGGGTTGGTCATACCAGGAAGTACAAACAACCACCAACACTGCTCTTCAACTCTTCCATTGCCTAGGACTTCAAGTGAATTTAGACTAGTCCATATTAACATCCTCACAAACCATACAGTTCATTGAGGCAGCCTTGAACTCAGTCATAGCAAGGGACTACTTACCTAAGGACTGATTCCTAGCCAGGAGGGATCTCATTGGCCAACTTCATCTCCACATATGGTGAGGTTGCTGTACTAACTGCTTACAAATTGTCTGTTCACTCACTTTTATCTTATCAGGAGTCATTTGCTGCTTGCTTGGTTTAAACAAACAACAACAACAAAAACCAGCTTCTAATGATTCCAATGGGCTTCAACATTTCCTTTTAGCTCTGAGTCTCAGTGCTAGGGAACATTGGGGATGTTATCTTGTAGGGGGAAAACTTTGTTAGCAAGCAAAAATTTGCATTTGGGTTTCAGTACCTCTAAGGCTTCATTTTATTTCAGTACAAAACTTCTATTCAAAACAAAAATGAATATCATCATGAAGGTATTTCCCTCCCCCACACCACTCCTCCACATCCCCACACTTTCTTAAACATGGGAAAAAATTGCCAGATTTGAAGGGTTTGCTGTTCCTAGCTTTTCACACAGCAACATTTTCTTTTCCCTAGATGAATGAGCAAATTGTGGCATCATATCAACTTTAATGCTAGGTGTCTAATAGGTAGGACGTGATGGTTGGAAAAAATGGTGTTGGGGGGAAATGTGAAAAAGAATATGCTAGAAATGTGAGCACAAGTACTTTCCATGGTGGCAGAGACAGTACTGATGAATCTGTATTATTCCAAAAACCAGAACATAATTAACTTACATTATACTGGCTTGAGAAAAATCACACCTTTTAATATATAATTTTGTGAAAAAAATCTTATTACAAACTCAGAAATAATGGGGATGTTTTTTTTCACAAGGACGCAGCCCATGGTAAACCTTAATTCCCTTCCTTTTCACTCCTTTCCGTGGGCAAGTAATCTTTCTGGCCTATACCATCAGTAAACTTCTACCCATTCTATGCCAGCTCAACTGTGCTGTCCAGTGAGTGGAGGGTGGAACCAAGGTTCTAACTGTTCCCCACACCCACCTGTTCTGTGCAGTAATTAGGCAAGGGAATATGTAACCCTCTGTGATTCTGCAGGCCCAGACCCAAGGTCACACATATATGGACAGGCATAGTCCAAGTCATATCAAGATATATAAAATACAAGTCACAACTTGTATCACAAAATAACCTACAAAGTCTTGCCTTTGCTCACAGATGTTTAAATATCTATCAGGTAGAAAATAATTCTTCAGTGGACGTTAGGTTGATGATGAACACTATAGAAAATCCTGTATAAAGTTTTCAGCACAGAAGAGTTTAACTGATTCATCTATGAGCCAGTTTCCTTCTACTGCCCCAAATCTTTCAGAAGCAGACTAGGTTCCCAGTAGGTGTCAGTGCCCCATGGAGCTTTCACAATGTGAAGGAAGTTTGATTACCACTGAAGGGTGTGTGTGTTCTGGGGTGGGGCTAAGGATGAGGGGCTTGGGGTGCAGGAGATGACTGGGGCAGGATGGTTGGGGGGGGATTGGGGAGGGACTCTGGGCAGGGAATTGGGGTGTGGGAGAAGGTGTGGGGTCACGGCAGCACTTACCCGCAGCTCCCAGAAAGTAGCTGCCTTGTCCCTGCAGCCCCTAGATGCATGGGCGGCCAGAGAGACTCCGTACCTGCAGCTCCCATTGGTCGTGGTTCCTGGACAATGGGAGCTGCAAAGATGGCCCTCAGGGCAGGGGCAGCGCATGGAGCCTCCTTGGCTGCCCATGCCTCTAGGGGCCGCAGGGACCTGGTGGTCGCTTCTGGAAGCTGTGCAGAGCTAAGGTAGGCAGGGAGCCTGCCTTAGCCCCGGACCCCCACTGTGCTGCCAACTGGAGCCGCTGGGGTCCTTTTTGACTGGGCATTCCAATTGAAAGCCAGATGCCTGGCAACCAGACACTTGGCAACCACTCTAACATAATGTTAGAGAGGGCAAAGGGTTCACAATAAGGCTTAGAATAGATGCTTTAATTATGGAACCATGGCCAGTGCTTCCATTGTAATATTAACAGTGGCCTTTAAAGTGGGAGTTTCGTGCTGGTTAAAACTTAAAATGTCAATAGATATAACCTTCATACGGTTTCTTAATTTACCTTCTACCCAGTTATGAAACTGTGATGGGATGTGTATCCCACACATGCCCTGAGAGGCCAATTCTATTACCTGGCTGCACCTGGAGGGAGACACAGATTTAACTGAGCAGTAAAGTCCTAGCTGGGGAAGGAGCTGGATAGTTAATATAAAAGCAGGAAGTTCAGTGCAGAAGCAGGTTTCAGGGAGGAACTCTGCAGTGACTCTGTGGGTTAGAGTGGAGAGAGCAGGAAGACAGATGTCCCTGGGATCCTCTCCCAAGTAAGGAAGTCTGCAGACAGGCAAAGAAGTCACTGGAAATCGAAGAGGCTCCAGTGGTGAGCCCTGATAAAAGGGCAGGATTTGGAATTCCAGGGAGGCCTCAGTTGAGGAACAGAGTGGGGGGGGGAAAGGGGAGAAACTCAAGCCCAAGAAGGGCAGAAATTGTTTTAAGTTTATACTTTTAGCTTGGGGGTTTTGTTAGGGGATTCCAGGGAAATCCCTGAGAGTCCTGGCCCTGAGAGGTTGGGGGCAGGGGAGGAGAGAAGGGCCACAATAGGAAGAAGCCCAGGGAAGTAGCAGTCAGTAGTCTGAAGGAGCAGACCTTGGTTCCTGATTTTAGGGTCCCTGGGCTGGAACCCAGTGTTGTAGGAGGGCTTGGGTTCTCCTAACAATCAATATAGAGGGTAGTGTGATGCCCCTGAGAAGGAGATAAGAATGACTGAAAACCCAAGGACAAGGGTTTGCAAGGGCTCCTGGGCCCAGATTTGGGGTTGGAAACCTGATATAAGGACATTGGATGCTTATTTGTGGGGCTGTTCCCCTGGAATGGGTGGATGTTAATCATGACTTGTCTGAAGGGCTGAGTCAAGGGAAGAGGCAGCCCACTGGGAGACCAGAATAGCTGTTAGCAGAAGGTGCCAAAAGGGTGGAGAGCCCCTATGCTATGCCTGACCATAAGGAGGTTCTCCAGTGTGACTGACACACACCGCTACATAGATCACTGTTTAAACACGATTTTTATTTCTGTAGCCTACTTACTCCTACATAGTCTTAAAGTGAAGTAATGATCTCAAATTTGTGACATTAGCACTCTCTTCTATGGCAACAGACTGATATCAACAATAGAAAATTAGACTTTCCCTGCAGAATAGAGCAGCAGGAGAAGCCGGATTGCAGAGTGAGGGAAGGCTTTTATTCTAACACAAATAGCTTCAGTAATAACCAGGGTAGAAGCAGAAAAATTCTGGGAGAATAAATTGCCTTTTTTGGTTTTGTTTTAATGTTCTCTTTCAGCTGGCCCTGGCAAGATAGCCCTTCCATACAGAAAGGAAGCAGTCGCTATTGAAATAACATGACTTGCTGATGATTTTTGTTGCATTCCTCCTATAAGCAGGGGCCACAGTATCGGCTTTCACAGAACAACAAAAAAAACCAACAAAAAACAAAAAAAAAAACCTTGTTGCTGGCTGCAATTCTGTAGTGCAAAGAATAAGAAGCCAGGAGCTGGATTGTCACTGAGTCTAATACAGCTTGCATTACTCCTCTCCAGCTGCATTAAGGTTCCCACAGATCTTGAGGCCAGCACAGTTCTATCTGTGGTACTTACATGGCTCTGGTCACTGTAGTATCTGAGTGTCTCACAATCTTTTAATGTATTCATTCTCACAACAATCCTGGGAGGTAAGGAAGTACTATTATCTCCATTTTACAGATTAGGAACTGAAGCAAAGTGGCAAGCCCAAGGTTATACAGGTAGTCTGACAGAGCAAGGAACTGAACCAGGTCTCCCTCATCCTAGGCTGGTGCCCTAGCCACTGGAACATCCTTCCCTTCAGCAGGGTAGTGCATCCAATACTCTTCCAACTTCAGGAGTGACTGGAGGGGGTGAGGAATAGGTGGTATCTTGGCTCTGCCACCAGTATTCTGGCCAGCACATCTGATCCAGTGCAAAGAGGAGTTTACACTATAGTGACAAAAAGGCTGTAATGAATTACTTCTCTACCTCCCTCCCTCAGGAACAAAGGAATATTGTTACCAAGTCTTCCTTGCATGGTACAGCTATACATTATCCCATACTCAGGGCAGAAAGCAAAGGTTCAACAGTGCTGTTCAAAATAAGTATACAATACTTCATATTGTTTTCTCTTACTTTGCAGCTTCTGACAAGCTTTTTGTGCAACCTAGACTTAATTTTTTTTTTAAAGGAAATTTTCAGTCTTGCCATTTTGAGTCTGACTCATTTCTCTTTAGCTATTTTTCTCTACAAGACAGTTGCAGAGCGCCTAGTAATTTTCAGAGCAATGTTAAGGCACACAGGGTTATTGAGAACTGCTTATACTAATTTTTCTTCTGCCTGAATTTTTGATGACCTGTTTCTTCACTGCATGAAAGGCTCTGATCAGATTTTATATACAATGCTAGCCTACTTTTTCAATGGCAAGCACTTCAGAGTTGATGTGCTGTAGTCTCTTAAAAGAAATGGATCTTCCCATTTGACTCCCGTTTCCAAATCTAATCGTGACTTCAGAGTACTCAGACTAAAAGGGATAAGTTTATAAATATCTTTATTTCTGGTTTACAGTGGTTGTTTTGATAATTTTGAAAGCCCTAAATATTCTTAGAGAAACCTAAGGAGAAGTGTAGTTTTGATGCCAGACATTTCTTCAAGCACCTGGAAGCTGTTGAGAGTTGAGTTCAACTGGGGTCAGCTAGTCCGGATTTTGTCCGGAGAGGCTGAAGGTAACCACATGAGACATTTAAGCCTCGTCTAGACTAAGATTTAAAGATGTGTTGTTGGAGTGCACTAGTGCATTCCAAACACATTCTAACAAGGCAGCCTGTTTTTTGACAGGGCTGTCTTGATTGCCTAGCATGAGCAATAGGAGACAAGCTCTCAGTGCTCAGGCTGCGAGGGCTATACAATTTCAGCCTAGCCATTGGAGCTCAGACTCTTGCCTTACCTCTGATTTGGCTTTTTCCGCAGCTAGAGGAAGCATTGCTGGGCACTGAGACTGTTGGGTGGGATCCTGGAGGACACAAGAATATTTGTGGGGGGAAATTACATTTAGAAAAGAAGGCTAAAAGTCCTGAAAGCAACAGGGTCAGTCAGAGCAAGTTTCTGAAGCATGTTTTAAAACAAAAACCTGAATAACAAAGAACTGGAGAGTGGGGTGAATATTTCCATATAAAAAAAAATGTGGGGTGAGAAGGATGAAAGGGGTTTTTATTTCTAAACCCCCTCCACCTCCTTTAACCAATTAAAACAATTTTGTCTTAAAGGTTTATGCAACAATGAATGGGACAGTGAAAAATTAGTGGATGCCAGACAACAGTCCATCAGTGGATGATAGATACATTGGTGCAATGACCTGATTGAGGTCTGTAGGTGCTACCACATCAACAATAACACTGATTTATGTTGGATGACTATGTGAAATCAGACAAACAAAGGTGAACTAGCAGCCTTTCTGAGGTTTGCAAATAACTGAAATAAGACTAAGTGTCCTGGATGAATACAGTGGGGTAGAAATGTTACATCTTGGAATTTTAGGATAATATCTTGATAGGATAAAGGTATTTTAGAAAGCAACAGAGGGTCCTGTGGCACCTTTGAGACTAACAGAAGTATTGGGAGCATAAGCTTTCGTGGGTAAGAACCTCACTTCTTCAGATGCAAGAACGGTATTTTAGAAGGAATTTTCTATCAATCACCTGATCAAAAGAAGCAACATTAGATATTGGAAACTTAATATGTTTGTGGAAAGGGCAAAGATGCATTTATGGAGTTTTCAGCTGGCCAATTAAAGTGGGACACATTAAAAGGAAGGAGTAAATAGAGCAAAATATTTATATACATGGGATTGCTCTTGTTAATGCCTATTCAGTACTTAATGTGGGAACTAGAAATGGATGAATTTATTATTTTAGTCTTGAGGTATAATAAAATATGATGGTAGGAAATAGTGGGACAGTAGAAACTTAATATGTTAGATGTAGGATTAAACTGAGATCATAAAACAATTAAGATGGCTATTTTATCTTCAAGGCCTTCTATATCATACTGTTCATATCTCCCTGATTTGGCAAGGTATTTAAGCACATGCTTAACTTTAAGCAGAAGAGGGGTTCTCCTGAAGGAATGGAACTACTTGTGTGTTTAGGTTCCTTACTGAATTGAGCTCTGTTTCTCCAAGTCAAAGTGATTCGTGTGGGTGTGTGTGTATACTCTGTATCTACTTAAGGAACAGTCATGATGAAAGGTGCTGCAGAAACTTAAAATTAGTGTTAAATCTCTTGTAAAGTACTTAGGGAGGTGGCAGCAGTTTAGAATAGATGGAAGTCACTAATGGAGTATCACAGGTATTATGTGCACTCCAATTTTCTCCTCTTTATTAGTAGCCAGGAAAAGGGAACAGAAGAGTGATGAAATTAGCTGGTGCAAAACTAGGATAGGGGTAGAGGGTGACAGTCATCATATGTTATGCTGAACATACTTGAAACATGGCTAGATAATTAGGCTTTGTAATGTACTGTGGGAAAAGTGTTAAGTAGTGAAACTGGGGGTGGAGGAATCCAAGAAATGTATTATGTGCAATATTATCTATGTAGCTAAAATACTAAGGAGCTATTCAGGTGAAAACTTTACTTCAGAACTTGTAACTACTCTCAGCAATGTGATCTGTCTTAGGCCCAGGTTAAACTACACAGTTAGGTTCATGTAAGGTGCTTCTTTGTCAGTATAAATGCCTCTTTACGCCATTTAGTAACAGAGTGCCAGAGAATCACTGTGTTGCATCTGTTGAGTGTTACTGGCTTTCAGGAGCTACCCAAAGTGCCCCACACTGACAATACAGTCAATAGAAGTACTCCTGGTGAGGAGACACACACATAAGAGATTTAATAATCATGGTGGCTGTATGCTGACATAAATTAGGTTGACATAATTTTGTAGTGTAGACATGGCCTTAGAGTCTGGCAGTGCCAAGATATTTATGTTCTGTCACTTTTGGATACAAACAAGTGTTGCAAATGGAAAATATTCAAGTAATTAGAAGGAAGGCTGTTGTATGTGATTAATTAAAAATTTTTTCCCTAGCATTATTATTCATTTGTACAGTATTAACATATGAAAGTTTACAAAACAGACTGATATTCTACTATAGTTTACAGTCTCAAATAGACAATACATGGGAGACTGTTGTAATTAATGGAGGGGGGTGTAAGGGTGCGTACTCACTCCTGCAGCGCCTCCTGCTGATCGCTCAGGGAATTATCTCATCCCAGTTCTCATCCAGAACGCCCTGTGAAGGCCAGTGATCTGCCTTATCTAGTGGCTCCCGTGTCCCTCCCAGGACTCTGGTGCCCCTTTCTCTAGTGGGCTGCCCCCTGGCAAAACCCCTTTTTTGGGGGTCTCCCCTCCCCAGGGACCCCCAACTCATTAACCCCACCTCGCCTCAGTGTAAGGCTACTTCCTGTCAACATCTAGCCCCACTCCCTGAGGCTGACTGGAGTATAAGCCATACATCTTAGGCAAGGTTGGGTCTGGACCTGCTGCCCCTCTCTGGAACCCAGTGCCTCTCTGGGGCCTTGGACAAGGCCCTGCAGCCTGGGGAGTTGCCTGCCTGGAGCTCCTCAGGCCTGCCTCATTCTAGGCACCCTGAGCTTCCCAGCAGCCAGGCCCTTCTCTCTCTGAAAGCAGAGAAAGACTGTTTAGGCTTCTGGCTCGAAGCCTCTTATAGGGACCAGCTGGGCCTGATTGGGGCATGGCCCCAGCTGTTACTGCCTTCCTCAATCAGCCCAGGCTTTCCTTCCAACAGCCCTCCCAGGCAGGAGTGGGTGTCCACTTGCTACAGGGGGAGAGCACTGATTATGAGAAGAGTTAAACAAATAAGTTTTAAAGAGAGACTAGAAGAAGGAGAGATTGCAGCCTGGTGGACAAGAAATGGGAGTGTCCTAAAACAGCCCCACCTGGATTGCATTCCTTACACCTTCCGGGATGGGGAAACCTGTGCATGAAATCATCCCATCAGCTTACATTCTGGGTGGAAGGGGATAAAAATCCTTGACAAGGAGAAATTGGGAGCTTTGTGCTGTCAGGACTCTGAGGGAGCAAAGATTCCTAAACATAAGCAAGAGACCCCCATGCTGTTTGGCATGGGTCAGCCCAAAGGGGGGACAGCTGCTTATTATAGAAGTTTATATTGCCTTTTTAAATCTAAGACAGTAACTCATTTGTGTGTGCATGATTCCTGTTTTAACCTTGTAAATAACTCATTTATTGTCTTAGTTAATAAATCTTTAGTTAGTTTATTACAAGATTGGCTACAGGCATTGTCTTTAGTTTGAGATCTGAGTACAAATGACCTGGGGTAAGCAACTGGTCCTTTGATACTGGGAGTACCCTCAATATTGTTGTGATTTTTGGTGTAAAGTGACCATCTGTCACACAGTCCAGCTTGCCTGGGTGGTAAGATAGACTGGAATGCCCAAGGGGACTCTCTGTGACTATATGAGGAGACTGTTATAGTGCTTTAGGAGTTCAACTTGCTCTTGGGTTGGTGACAACTAATTATACAACATACAACCAGTTTGGGGTTTCTGCCCTGCTTTTTGACCATCTGCCCTGATGTTGGCACTCAGTTGTGAGCCACTCCAGACAGTGTAAAAAGCAACAAAGAGTCCTGTGGCACTTTATAGACTAACAAATGTATTGGAGCATAAGCTTTCATGGGGGAATAACCATGTCATCAGACATTGTGGGTATTCACCCACAAAAACTTATGCTCCCATACATTTGTTAGTCTATAAGGTGCCACAGGACTCTTAGTCTGGATCTGTAAAAAGCAACAAACACGGCTACCCCTCTGATTCCAGACAGTGTGACACTTATTACGAATGAAAGCCCTGTGAACATAAATCATAACCCATGTCCCATAAATATAGTCCAGACAATACATCAATTAGAGTAGAGCCCCAGCTCTCTGGTACCCCTCCAGCATCCCTCACCATGTCTCACTCCCAGCCTCTGGTCCTCTCTGTGGCCCTCAGGCATCTCCCTCTGCTGCTCTCAGTCTTCAGCTCTCTGTCTTCTCTGGCAATGGCTTTCTTCCTTAGTAATGGCAGCAGACTTAGCCCATCCATTGGCTCCCTAGCCCTTTTCAGCTTCCCAGCAGTGGTGCTGGCTCTGGATGGATAGGCAGCTAGACCTTCCACTGGCTTTCTGGTCCTCAGCTCTTTTCAGACTCTTGAAACTCGGTTTAGCTCTTGAAAGTCAACAGGCCAACTCCTCCACTGGCTTCCTCAGAATTCCTCCCCCTTTCCAGAGAGGACCTGCAGAGAATTCCCCAGAGATGCCCTTTCCTGATTGCAGCCCTGATACATGTGTGCACTCTCTCTCTCTCACACCCACCCTTGCCCCCACTTCCTACCACAGGTCTCCCTGATCTTTTACAGCCACAGGTGCTGCCCCTCCATCTTCACTGGCCAAGCTGGATGCATCTGTTTTGGCACAAGGGGCTGGACCTGATTAATTCATAGGGACCTGCCACTCTGCGACAGGGAATTGGTGGTCCACGTGTACGGATCAGCGTGAAAGAACAGAGGCTACTTCAGATCTTCTCTCAGGGATATTCTTGTATGTAAAATCATGCTGCAGAAGGCATCTTTATATACTCATAGTATTTCAGGGATTTGAAGGTCAAAAAGAGGGGCCATTATGATAATTTCATCTACCCTTCCACATCACAATGTGATATTGTTTCCAAACTGTATGTTTATTGATCACCTTACAGTATTGTGACTGTTTTAAAAAAGCATTGTCCTGAGAAATCCTGAAGTCATTAGGCATAGATCAGTCTATTGCTATCATACACAAAAATCTCAGTATCCATCTTTGCAAGATGCAGAAAGTGGAAATACCAATGAAACTGGTCACTTATCTCCAGAATAAGTGTAAACATCACCAGATTTGGAATTTGTGTACATCTGCAGTGGCCTTTTCACCAAGAACCTCTGAAGAGACCTGCCAGTAAATAGATGAAAGACCTCACCCAGTGTCCATTGGAGTCAGTGGAAAGACTTCCATTGACTTTAATGAGTATTGGACTGGGTCAATCCTAAGAAGTTAGGTAGCATGTTAACGAAGTCATGTAGTAGTGCTTTTGTGGTGTTAAGCCTATGATGTGGTGATAAATAGCTCCTTAAACTTGAGCAAGTTCTCTTTCCTGGATCTCTGGCTGCAGGGTTGTTATTCATTAATTCCAGATGAATAGATTATGGAACATGGTGAGGCCAGTGAGCCTCTCCCAGCCACGTAGCTTAGTGAGCATGATAGTAAATAACCATGCCCAACATCTAATAATAAAAGAATAAGAAGGAAAAGGTGAGTTCTTGGAACTGTAGCCTGATGTTTCAGAAGTTCCTGTAGCTTCCTTGTTGTTAGTTGGAATTGAAATTCCTTAGTATCTCTGAAAATCAGACCCAAACACTTTGTTTCTTCCTACTAGCTTTTATTAAAAATAATCTGCTTAGCTTAACCTAATAACAGAAAGGGATTGTGGGGAATCTACAGTTATATATAACTTACATATATTAAGATCAATAGTAAGTGAGGCAGGAAAAAAGTTGACATTCAAAGACCAAGAAGATATGTTGCAAAACCACTTAGCGCCAAAGCATATAGTAACATCAGAAAGATTCAGATTTCACAAGCATGAAAGTGGGAAAGGGAAAGCATCAGCACTTACATAGATACGGTAAAGAAATTATTGGAATACTGTGATTTCAGATACTTTAAGTAATTCTTTGTGACACATTCAGTGTCGGCGTAAGGAACAACATCCAGAAACATTTACTTTTAATAGATGAGCTAATGTTTAACCCACACACACACAATGGGCTCCGTCATTAGATATGAATTGAAACTGCAGGTCAGATATATGTACAGCCAATTCTGTTAGCTGTTGTTTCAGCAGAAATTCAAGGTAGGAAGGATTCCTGGAAGATGTGTGATTTGAAAGAGCAGAGGGAGAGGGCACTCGGCAGAGAGATGCAGAGTGAAATTTTATTTGTGCATTTAGTGTTAGTGGAATGGTAATGTATAAAGATCTTACAGATGTAATAAAGAAGGACATAAACCTGAAGCATGATGGTTTAGGGCTGAAATGTGCTTCAAATTTGAAAAAAAAATAAAAGGAAAGAAAGTGGGGGTTGAAAGTCTGCTAGGCAGCAACAGAAGAAAGCAATAAAAAAATAGTTAACTAGCTCCTACTTCTGTTTCGTTTGTGATCACAGATAGCCAATCTTTTATGTATAGGGCATGATGGCAGGTTTGTCCATGTTTCATTGCTTTTATACACTTAATGACCATATCACCACTTGGGGTATATCAGTGCTGCTCCACTGATTCCAATGTAAATTTATACTAGTTGAGGGTCTGGCACCAGTCTTTTTTTTTTTTTTTTTTGGGTGGGCAGGAAAGTCGGGAGGAGGAATTGGGTTTCTACTGATAAAACATGACATTGAGTGAATCTCATTTATGAATGTTTCAATGTGCAGGGAAAAGCCACTTGTCCAAAATGTCACAGAAAAGCAAAACTTCAGGATGTGCAATAATCACCCCAAATGAAATGTCAAATGGCACATAATTCTGCACTCAAAAGACTAGGATGTTCCTGGAATTAGGCAGAACATATTTGCCCATCCTTAATGAAAAATACTTTGGTAATTTTTGCTGTTGACTCTGCCCAGGACATGAAGCTGTCAAGAAACAATCAATCCCATGATCAATTGCTGCATGGATAATTCATAAATTTTATGTTTGCAAGAATATTCCCAGGTAGCTTCCATATAGTATGAAGGGAAGAGGGACTAGTTAAGAAGAGTAGAATGTGTTGCCTTCTGAGCCATGATTTAAAAAGGCCTAGTGAAGTTTCAGAAAATCCATTTAAGGCTCCTGATACTACAAACTTTTCTGTGCATGTTTACATTGAAGCATGCAAATAATCTCACTGAAATCAGTTGGACTACTTGTGTTCAAAGTCAACTACACATATGTTTGAAGGTTTGTGGTCTAAATGATGAATTGTTCATATCCTTCCAACTTCCATCTCTTCACATTAAGAAGGGCAGGGATTTCAAAAACAAGAAACATTTGTCCCTGAATACTGCATTCAGTGTAGATGATGGACACATGATGCGGAAACCAAGAAGTTCTCAGGCAAGAAATGAGGTTTAGGTTTGTAACCCACTAAGCTTTTTAACAACATAGTTTGTCAGTATGGTATATTTTTTGTGCACTATTTTGCCTTTTATTTTGTTTGATTCATGTGATGCTACAAGTCAGTTTTTGTAATCTCACAATGGCTTCCAGGGCAATGAATTATCTTTGGTACCAAAAATTTATACAATTGTATCATCACTGAATGGATCGTGCAGTTGAAGATTCACTGTAAATAGAAGAGCTTCTGTGTACCCTTAACATATAAATATCTTAATAATAATGAAATTATTTTAACAAAACTGATCACCTTAGGTTCACTGGCATCATACAAGCCATATTGCGGTGTTGTTGATACTATTGTATATCATGTTATAATTTTTCTAAGCTTAAATCTAAAGTAGAGGTGCAGGAATATTCGTGAGGAGAAAAATATAAATCAAATGTCTCTTTAAAATCAGTCTAATCTAACCTGGGACCACAGCACTGAAACACATTAATTGAAATTGTATAGTTATTGCATGGTGGCACAATAAGGCAGAATAAACTTTTAAGTCTGGGTGCCTTATCTGAGAATGTTCATACATTAACATGTTTGGATATCTTTTACATAACCTTAACTCTGAATTTCTTGTGTTCATAATGCTTGTTTTTAAAATGATTACAACATCCCTGTGAAGGTTTTAATCCTAAATTACAGCTCTTTACTCTCAATCCCATATTAATGTAAATATTATTTGGGAATTCAATACAACATTGTGCTGTAACCTGTCTTCTGAAATACCACTGTCACTCTGCTACCAAAACTCTATTGCAATAGAAAATGTTTTATTTTATTGTATTTGTGAAGAAATGAGAACTCAAATGAACTTGAATATTTTGATATTGTGGATGTAAAATCATCCATATAATCAGTGTATATTTCCACTAGCAAAATTCAGGCTGTTTAAAAATGTGACATCTCTGGAGATACACCTTTACCCCGATATAACGCGACCCGATTTAACACTAATTCTGATATAACGTGGTAAAGCAGTGCTCCAGGGAGGCAGGGCTGCACACTCCAGCGGATCAAAGCAAGTTCGATATAATGCAGTTTCACCTATAATGCAGTACGATTTTTTGGCTCCCGAGGACAGCATTATATCGAGGTAGAGGTGTATTCTGAACTGGATCAAGAAGGCATCAGTATCTCTAAATATAAGGTGTTTATGGTGTGTTGTGTGTGGGCGTGTTTTTTTTGGGAGGGGGTGTTGTGGGTTTTTTGTTTTGTTTTTCATAAACATTGGTAGAATTTTCTGTTTAATGAAATTAAAGGAAATTGAGTTCTAGCAATAGAACATGGGAATAGCAGTTTTTGCCAGCTAGTGAGGTAGTAAGACTCTGCTAGATGCCTGCTGTGGTCAAAGAGCATACAGCAGACCTCAGGAGATGGTGTCAAATGTGGTTTAAAGCTCACCTGATCCTGGTCTGGCTATGTGATGGATTGGTCTCTTCTCCTACCTTAGAGCAGCCATTAGTCCATTGCCATATTGGCCTCTTACACCAGTGGATAGCTGGTGTATCAGTGGGCATGGCGGAGGCCATAGTCATGTTTTCTGTACTCAAGCTAAGCCTTCTTTACCAGCAGCAAGAGAACATATATTAATTGCTCATGCTGCCTCAATGTCATCAGAGGATCCCTATTGATGGCTTTAGGTCTGCTTTTTACCAGCAGCACAGCACAAAATGGCCTGAATGCCAAAGAGAATTTGGGACAATGTGACTGAACCATGGATGTGCATTAATATCAAAATGATATATGACTATCATCACACTGAAAACCAAATATGAGATGAAGAGACAACTCATAATGTTACTCACTATTTTATATACCTCATCAAAATTCTGAAGCTTTATGTTGCTGCAAGCTTGCTTGCTTTGGGAAGCTTGCATTGGGAAAGCTTCCTCTCTCTCTCCCCTCTGACCTGCTGCCTGACCCTTCCTTGAAGCATTCCCTTTTGATGATTTTTAGGTCAAGCTGGATGTTTAAATAGTTCTAAAGACATCACTTTAAACACAAGAATGGAAACGACACATAATGCACCTCAGTCTGAATAAATTAGAAACACCAAAATGTCATCTCAAGGCTGTCACAGTTGACATTAGGCTGCTTTTTGGCTTGCAGAATTTAGACCTTCCATTTTGGAGACACACAGCTGTAGCTAGTGAACCTAATTCCATAGGCAGAAAACTGGAAGCCTCAGATTTAGCAGCACAATTCCCCATTGGCATTAGTTCAGCAGTAGCCATAATACCCATTACAGACCAGTACTATTTTGCTGTAAACTTGACTCCCTCTGTTGCCACATGTTTATAACTGGGGAACTTTCTTCCTCAAAATGTCATCCACCTATTTCCTCTATTGTTGGAGCAGTACTAGTGTCCCAGCTTCATAAAGTTATGCGATTACACTGTAACACAGAAGTCATTCACTTCTGTAGAAACTGGAATACAGCCATCACAGAGGGAATAAAAGCACGAGTGAAAACTTAAAGCAGTAACAAAAGTATATCATGTACATCTTGAGCATAAAGGGTAAGATACCGTTTGCCCTCTGTGGCATAGTGCAGATCATAGTAGAATGCTAATTGCAGTATGACTTCTTTTTAAAGATAAAAGAACATTTTTAAAAACACTTTTGTAGAGAACTAATTTCAGGACAAAATAAAAATTCTCATTTTACTATTTAAGCTGTCATATATGAGGCTTTTGTGACACAACATAGCAATTTTCTAGTAATATACTGGTTGTAATTAGATACCTTGGTATTGTTGCTGACAACTATATCAGTTCATTGATATTATGAAAATCAAAATGTGACACTTTATGACAAGATATGACAACTAATGAGGATAATGGAATTTTATGATATATTTCTGCTCATTCTGTCTTAATAATTATCTTTGACACCAGAAGAGTATGTGTCTACAGAGACATTTTTCTTACTGCTTAAAGTTTAAAATTAGCATAAAAATTGCCATTAGATTTAAGCAATTACACCTTTGAGTTTTGCTATCGGAAAAGAGGATTTGTTATATTTACCATGGCAAGATTCTGTTTCACTCAGATATAGTAGTATCTTGCTAAGTAAGTAATCCCATGGAAACCAGTGGGAATATTTTTTGCATTAAAGTCACTATTCAACATAAATACAGGTGGCAGAATCTGACCTAGTAGTATAAATTGTTCAGAGACTAAAATGATTTATTCTATGAATGAATTCTCCTCTGATACTGGAATGAAGAATCTGAACTCATACTCATTGATGGGTTCTAAATTAATGGCAGCCAGGAAAAAAGCAAACAACTGGGTGTCATGGACAACTCAGTGAAAATATCTGACCAACCCACAGCAGCAGCTGAAAAAGCAAAATAATAGTAGTGTGCTATAGAAGAAAGAGAGAGCCTAAAGCATGGGGCCTGGTATAAGGCCTAAGGCCTGAACTAAAATGAGCAAAAGTCAGGCCCTATTACAAAGCAAATACCTGCTTGCAGCTTCACTGTCCGATACATTGGCAAGAACAGGGCTGGTGTTATAACAACACAAGTGCTCATAGGCACTAAGTATTCATGTAAACACATTCCAGAAGGGTAGTACCAGAACATCCCAGAAGACGATACAGGGACACACTGATCCCTCCTAATGATAAGGTCAGGATAACAGGGTGATAGATAGAGATATTCTGATCTGACCAACAGGTATAAAGTAAAGGGTGGTAACTAACCATATCAGAGGAGCAAGCAATATATAATTTTTTTGTATCAGTGTATAAAAGAGAGGTCATAGAAGAGGTGTCTTTGTCTGGCCGAAGTGGGAGCTAGTTCATTGTAATGGGCATACGTGTGTTACTGTACCTGTAACCATTCACCAGGGCACTAGAACTGTGTTTTGTTAACAATAAACCTGGCTGAGCACCTTTGCCACTGAACTGAGTCTATGGTCTTCCTCAGCAGCTCAATCAAAGTCTGCTATACAGGCTATCTGGCCAAAGCCAGTGCAGCACTCAGAGAGAACACACACATAGCCAACAACTTACAACAGGTGCAATATTTAAGGGATAGGGAATAGCACTGAAGCTATTGGAATATATTTGTAGAGTCACCTTATTCTGCGTATTGTTTCATGAATGAGAAAGTTGCAGAGAAGGGGGGGGAATAGAGCAGAGGCGTGGCAAGACTTCAATATGTGCACGTCTTCACTACCCGCCGAATTGGCAGGTAGCAATCGATCTATTGGGGATCAACTTATCGCGTCTAGTGAAGACGCGATAAAATCAATCCCCGATGGCTCTTCCGTCAACTCCGGAAATCCACCGCGGCAAGAGGCGCAAGCGGAGTCGACGGTGGCGCGGCAGCGGTCGACTCGCCGCCGTCCTCACAGCCAGGTAAGTCGACCTAAAATATGCCACTTCAGCTACGCTATTCACGTAGCTGAAGTGGCGTATCTTAGGTCGACTCCCCCTCCCCCCCCGCCCGGTAGTGTAGACCTAGCCTATCTCTCAGAAGTGGGAAGCTGGATGACAAACAATGTTTTTAAACATAAGCTAAGATAAAACTGAAATACTGGCATTTGATACCAAATACTTGTTAAATTATTTTCCTTTATGATTCTGCTGTCTATTGAGTGCAGCCTTGCTTCAATTTAATCTGTTAAGAATGGTATTGTCCTTGATTCTGGGTACTCTGTACAGGAACACATTTAATCTGTCTTGAAATATGTTCTCCATCGCTGTCCTTAGGAACATTGCTAGAGTATATTCTTTTTTTTTTCTCAGGCATTTGTGGAAATGCTAGCCAACAGCAGTGGATTTGAAGCTGGACTATTGCAATTCTATTTGCTGAGCGCAAGGTACAGTCAGAATGTGGTGCACATCTTGTATACTATTCAATTCCTATAAGGAGCTCCTTTCTAATGAATTAATTAATTAATTATTGGAGATATCCAATCTCCTAGAGCCAGAAGGGACCTTGAAAGGTCATCAAGTCCAGCCCCCTGCCTTCACTAGCAGGACCAAGTACTGATTTTGCCCCAAATCCCTAAGTGGCCCCCTCAAGTATTGAACTCACAACCCTGGGTTTAGCAGGCCAATGCTCAAACCACTGAGCTATCCCTCCTACCCTAAGTCAATATATTCTTGGGGTGGTTGAACAGGATACCTGTAGAGAGTCCCCAGTATTTTAGTGAACAAAACCAGCATGTTTTACTTGCTGTGTATGGAAAGTTCATGTGGGTTGTAGTTCATGAGTATTCCTGTTGCTGTTGGCCACTCTTAAAAATAGCAAACTTCTGGGATTCTTGAACAAAATTTACCTCAAATATTTCTCATCTAAAAATTCATTCCAGAAAGTAGTTATTCAGTATTTGCTGTTTGTTTTCCATTAGTCTTCTGTTTTTAAATGTTTCCTAACCACTTATGAAGCAGATAACCTGTCACATTATGATGTCAGCCACACAACATAAATAATGAACAGAAAATAGCTCCAGTGAGTACTCTGTGAGCAACCTACAATTGGAATATTGTTGGTCCACACTATTCAGTTGAAAACTTGGTTTGTCTTCCCTCATTTCTTCTCTGTTCTTTCCTACCTTTTTGTTACGTCAAGCCAAAAAATAGCTCTTCATTGCCAGATTGCTCTCTTAAATGTTTTACAGTACAGCTAATCAGATTTATGTATGCTGTAAACCTAACAAATAACAATGATAATTACTGTTTGTGAAAAGGTAACGATTGGCAGGTTTAGGAACATACCTTCCTGTATTTATCCACAGAAAGTGTGTGATTTGACCTTGATGACTCACTAGTAGGACAGACTAATTTGAGGGCTAAAGGGCTAATTGCAATTGCCATTAAAGTCAGAATGCAGTGTTGTTGTAGCTGTGTCGGTCCCAGGATATTCGAGACAAGGTGGGTGAAGTAATATATTTTATTGGACCAACTTCTGTTGGTGAGAGAGACAAGCTTACACGGAGCTCTTCTTCAAGTCTGGGAAACATAATCAGAGTGTCACAGCTCAATACAACATGGAACAGATTGGTTAGCATAAGTAGATAACACATTTCAATGGTGAAACAAGACAATTACTACAGTCTTGAATGAGCTCACCAGAAAATGATAAAAGACAAAAACACATCACCTATAAGTGAACCCTTTTTTTCCCCACAAAGTGATCACTCTGTGTCTGACCTATAAGTCCTCATCCAAGCATCTGACGAAGTGGGTATTCACCCACGAAAGCTTATGCTCCAATACATCTGTTAGTCTTAAAGGTGCCACAGGACTCTCTGTTGCTTCTTAGGAAGTAGGACACTTAGTCTGAGTTATTGCTGCTGTTTGTCCAGATGTCTAAAGACTTGTGCATGTGCAAATGGGTGGGGGTGAGTGTATGTGCGCATCTGCTGGTGTAAAACCAAACACAGAAATGCATATAATTTTCAGATGGCGCAATTTGAAGTGTGTATGCATTTAAAGTTGTCCGCATGCAATTGAGACATTATGGGCATGATCTGGAAGATAGGGACTTAAAACTTTAAGTCCAGAATTACACATCCCTGTTTTGGTGTATGCATCTTAAGCCTGGTTTTTATGTATGTGCAGTTGAGGGCTTAGCTGGTAGTGGTTTACATTTCTCCTTCAGAGCAGAAAACCATGACTGGAGCATTAGGGTTGCCAATTTTGCTTGGATCAATTCCTGGAGGTTTCATCACATGGCATTACCTTTCATTAAAGATTAAGATTTAATTCCTGGAGCCTCCCGGACAATCCTGGAGGGTTGGCTACCCTATGAAGCATAGGTAGCAGGAGTTAATACTCTGATTAGAGGGTTAACAATGGAATTGGGGGGAGTTTTAAAGAGAGTAGTGTTGTAGTTTGGATTTGTCCTTTTAGCCTCAGTGATCAACGCTGGCATTAGTTCCCATTGAATCAACTTAATAAGGGGGCTGAAGACAATAAAAGGTCCCCTGTTAAATAAATGGCACCTGCATGAGATATTCATCTGCAGAGTGTATTTATATAGACTGTAATGAATTGTAAAGTATTATATGATACTTGAAAGACAACCTCCAAAAATTACTTTTATTTGCTAAAAGAGTGGTTTAGAAAGGAAGTATTTACCAAGTTTTGTCACCTGAGAGCCTGGTTCATCAGAAGGTTTTTTTTTTTTCATTTTAAAAAATAATAATTTAAAAACATAATTCTTTTTTAAAGTATGGTTTTAGATAAAAAACAAATAGGGCTAGTGGTAATAACAGAATATCTAAGTTATTAGAAAACCATCATATCTGTGCAGACAAAAGCACAATTTAATATTTCTGAAAAGTGCCATTTTACCATAAATATAGGCATTTTGTAGTTGTCATTAGAACTATCCATTACTTTTCTGAATTTCAAATTCAGTCAATAAGAGTGGCATCTGTTCATTAATGTTTCAAAAATGAAATGTTGCTGTTTGTTATACCTTTGAGTCAAGATTCTTCTTATCCCTGTACTATCTATACATCCTGTTTATTTAATGCCTGTGAACAATGTCAAATTGACAATCCTAGAGAATGAAGCCTGCTATTAACAAAACAGATATGGCATGAGTAATGGCAGAGCAAACTTCTCCACAGTGTTCTATCAGGGTGCCTTAATTCTAACCTAGAGGGACCATCTTTAGGAATGAGTAGGTAGTTCACTCACTATGCACATTCAGTCCTCTGCTCAGATACCACATTGGGTGAAGGGGAGGCCACATGGGGTCATGTGCCCCCCCTCCCTGAATTGCTGCTTGGCTGGTACTGAGTATGCTCAGTTAACATCTGCTGAAGCCACTCTCATCACTCTGCCTCTCCACTATAGGCAGGTATGGGTTATCTCTGCCTTAGAGTATTTGCTGAGACTGCCAGTTTGTGTGTGTGTAGCTGCTTGCATGGAACTGGAAGGAAGCATGGAGTGGCTCAGACAACCTGGAATGCTGGGTTTCCACCCACAAAACCTTGCACAAGCATGGAAATAGTGGAAAGGAGTCTCCCACCAAGAGCAATAAAACAAACAAGAAGTGAGAGACTGGTTCAAAGTTCAGCATACCTGAAGAAATATGAGGCCTAACAGGCCACAATAGGCTAGTGGTAAAGGCCATGTCTTACAGTAGGCTATCTACTAGTAACCATTGGACTCAGCAAGCGAGTAAACACTTGCACAAAAGACACAAAAACAACAAAATTAAAAACAAAAAAGATGTAGCAAGCAATAGGCATGCAATATGGAGGAGGGAGAAGAGGTTGCAGTGAGGAAAGCTTTGGAAGGGGCACCAGGAAATCAGTCGGTGTATACATGGCTTGAATGCTAGCTGTAGTTGCAGCATCTCTGTAAATAGTTCTCTTAATAAAGAGCTGGTTTAGTTTTAGAAACATGGAGTCCTCTCTTATTATTCCCACTGCACATACATGAACTCTATGTGTTTTTCTTTTTATAAGTAAGGCAGTCTCCTATGAACTATACTGAGGCTACTAATAATTTACTTCACAAGACCAGTGCAAAATCTTTTTACTGGGTCTAAAACAGTTTATCATAGACTTGAGCTTCATGTGGTGAGTTTTCAGAAACGGAGACATTTCTCAACACACACCTTTATTCAGTACTACTGCCTTGATTTAGGAGCAAGAACTGATGGTCATGGTAGCAGAACAATCTTTCAATCATTATTTAGCTAGGTACTCTTCAGTTCCTTTGTACAGCTTTTTACTGGTAATTGTTCTCCCAGGAGTGAGAATCTTCTGAAGCAATTATCAAGGAAGAGAAACTTACCTGTTACTGAAGTTCTTTGAGAATATTGCCTCAACCAAATACTGCTAACCTACACCTATTCCTTGCTGCTTTGGAATCTTCTTGTGGCATTCTGTATTACCAAATATGGTAACAGTCCCTTACCTCACCTCGAACCAAACACTTTTGCTGGCTGCCATGCTTTCTAGATCAGCGGTTCTGAGCGCACGGCCCATGGGCCACATGCGGCCCAATTAGCACACAGCTGTGGCCCAGCTCAGCTGTGTGCTAAAGGCCAGCCCGCGTGCCTGGGGTCCACCAGCTTCCCAGCTGCCTGGTGCGGAAGGGTCCGAGCTGCCCTACTCCCCGGCATGGAGGGGTCCAGTCGGGCTGCCCCACTGCCCAGCATGGTGGGGGCGGGGCTGTTGGCCAGCTCCATGTGGGCGGAGTCCAGAGTCGTGGCTGCCGCCTCGCCCTGCAAGCTATGGGGTCCAGGTCCAAGGCAGCCGGCTACCTCACATTGCAGGGTCCGGGGCAGCCAGCTGGCCCTGTGTGGTCCAGGGTAGCAGCCAGCTGCCCCACACAACAAGGGTGGGGTTGGAACTGCCTCTGCCCTGCCACCTGGCCCCTGCGGCCCAGGTTACACAGTGTGTGCCAAATATGCAGCCCACAACGTGTAATCAATTGAGAACAACTGGTCTAGTTGGTTCTCAGGTTGCCATACTGAGGCTGTGAGCCCAAGAGGGGAACTTATAGGGGTACCATTCTGGATCTGGCTCAAAGCCCATAGAAGTAAGTGGGAGTCTTTCCACTAAATTCAGTGGACTTTGGATTGGGCCTTGGAGAAGCTTCGATATTGGAGACTAGCCTGCCTACCTGCCTTCCTTCCCTCCCTTGTAGTCTGGTTTTATTTTTATTTACTTATTTTTTGTAAACTAAATTGTGCCTTGTATTTACTAGTAGAGCCTTGATTTATTGGTAGTCGTCATTAAGTCATTTAACTGAGTAGTAGGAGTCATCCTACCACTCACCCTTTCCTAATTTTATCAGGGAAGAAAACTGTATCCAATTTATGAACAAAACACCATAGAATTTTAATCTTCTCACTCCTAATTTGGATTGGAAGTATTTGTTTTCAGGATCTTTTTAAAATTCTGCAGTGCCTGATTGGAGAAAAAGGATAAAAAAACCAATAATACTGCTTTGGGGATATATACTTCAATGATAAACAGATGTCATCAATCTGTTGCACTTTAATGAGCTGTAGAGTGTGCCTCCCTGAATTAATTATCTTCTGACAAATATTTGCCTGCCATCAGTTTTATTTTTCCATGCTATGTGCTATATTTTTTTTAAAAAGTTGTATAACAGTGAATAATTATAAAATATAGAAAGGGAGATCAGCACCCTTATGCTTTTTGAATAGCACATTAGCAACAGCAGCCTTGAACTGCCTGTTTTGTAGAGCAGCAGCAGTTCCACTTGAAGGACCCTGTTCTCAGAAATTCCATACAGAGTAGTAGGCTAAACAAAACATAACAAAAAGATGGATTTTATCTTGTGTAAGTAGCAAACAGTCTCTATTTCCCTACCCCTTCCAATTCACTCCTCTTATTTGAGAGAAAAGCATAGTTTACATGGGAACAGAAGTATATGGGCCAACTCTTAGTGGTCCCTGAGTACCAATGAGGTTAAATACAAGATCTTTTGGAAATATTTTGTTTTAATTTGAATTGCATGCAACTCTCAAGAGAGCTCAACATAATGTCCTGTATTCTCAAACAACATTTCTTGAAAAATAACACTTGGGCAAATTAAAATGGAATCGAAAATATTTTATTATAATATGTAATAGCAGTGGAGTAGTTCAGCTACGGACAAGTGTGCAATAGTTCTGCCACCCAAGTTGCTAAGCACTAGAAAATACCTTCCAAAGCTTGGTACAGATACCAGATATATATTTTTTTGGAAATGGCTACTGGTGCTATGGGGCAAGAAAGAGTAAAAAGATAATGAGAATGAGTGATGAAAGAGGAAGAAACGGTATCGGATAGAATAATACTTTATGTAGAGGTTTTCATTCATAGATTTCTGTCAGATTCTGCAACCCTTTTTCATATAAGTAGTACCTTACTCCCTGACTACTCCTATTGAAATAAAAGGAACTTTTTGTACAGTAAGATAATACATGCTCAGTGTGAGTAAGGGTGGCAGAATTTATCTCAAAGTACTTTACAAATACTGGTTAGCATTTTTAGCTCCATTTCACAGATGGGTTGCACAAAGACGTTAAATGAGTTGTCCAGTATCACAGACAGAGTTCATTGCAGACCTGGGAAAAGTACTCTGGTCTTCTGAATCCCAGCTCAGTGCCCAGTCCACGGGGACATACTGCACTGAACTAGCAGGATATCTCGCTTTAGCAAAATTCCTGCTCCATGAGAGTTTATAGGCAAATAGAACCTATTGATACATGGAAACCCCAACATTTCCCTCTTTTGTGCCATCACATATTGCACCACCTCCAAAACTAAAACTTTGGAAGTGTACTCTTGCACATTCCTCATTTTCTGCATTCACATGTAAGGTGTCCTAAAAAGAATATTGGGGCCAACTGGATGGGAAAGGGAAATGCTATTTAGTAACGAGATATGGAACCTTTTACCTTTAGATCATTAGTTCAAAAATAAAACTAGGTCAGTAATGAATGACCAAGAGCCACTATCATCTTATCATTGTTCTGTGGCCTGTAAAAAAGGAGGCTTTTTGTTCGATGCTTTTTTTTGTTTCTAATATGTAATCTTCAAAAGGGGCCTAGTAACAAGTGATCTATAAAGAATGAATTCACTCACTATGAGTTTACAAGAAAGTTAAAGCCTGGGAGAGAAAAAGGTACAGCTTTAAGACTGAAATAAAAACATCTGTTTATTCAAGAGATGTTTTGAAAGGATAATAATGGAATGTGTGACATTAATTGGAAAGATGGGAGGAGTGGAGAGGGGCTGTAGGGAGAAGGAGTACCAACTGAGGATTCAGAGGACCAAGACTTCAATGTTTCATGATCATTAAGGCCCCATTCTAAAACTGGATCCATGCACAAGGACACTAGCACCCACCACACAGCCTTACTAATTTTGTGAATTCAGTGGAATCAGCGCTTCTCATTGGGACTCTTCATATGTGTAAAATTATTCACAAATGTTTGCTGGATTAGTTGGGATTTTGAAAACCATTCAGCATTTGCCTAATGCTGCTTCCATTAAAGTCAGTGGGGGTTTCACCATTCATGGTGGGAGCGGGGGGGGAATTGGGCCAACACTAGGTTTTTGAAAATGCCATCTACTCTCTCTCTTTAGTTTCTTCTCATATGTAAGTTTCTTATTGCTTATGCCACCTAAGCTGCACTTTTTCTATGGAGCTTTTTCATTCTAGTATGTTTTTTATGATCAAGTAAATAATAAAATCTGTGTTGTATCCAAGGTGCGGGAGAAGTATCATTATTTTATATAATGACATTATGACAGTCAGTATTATCTCTAATGCCTTCTTAAATTAGTTTCTCAGTCACTAGTTCATTTATACTACACATTGAACAGATCTGTCCACAAGGACATCTAGCTGTTTTTCTTTTCAGTAGTTTCACTCAAAATATATCTTTCCCCAGCCAGGAGTTCTGGTTGTATAATCTATTCTAAGGCCACTATTTGTTCCCTTTAGCAGTTCATCCCTCTAAGTGGTGCAATTTGTACCATCTTTCCAAAGCCAAAGTCCTTTCCATGAGGCATACTTTTCACATGGCATTCCCTGGACAAATGGTCTAAAAGTTACTCTGAGCCCTGATCCTACCATTACGGATCTGACTACTTTCTCTCCATATGTCCTTAACCTGTGCCACAGGAAATGAAGACAGATTAATCAGTAGTTTTGAGAAAATTGTTTTAAATTATCTTTTACTTCCAGTATTCGTGTCCTATCTGCTATTCCAATAAATAAAGTGATATAACTATACATTTATACTGCCTTGCAAACAGTGGCACCAATACATGAAAACACTTAAGATCTTGCATAACTCTGATTACATAAATCATCCTATAGATCACAAATGGAATTACTCATATGACTAAAATTAAGCATATTCAAAAACTCTTTGTCAGATCAGGGCGATAGAGAAGATTTATTTCAAGCCCCAAAGAGATTATAATTTAAGAAAAATAAGTAAATATTACACAGGTCAGTGGCTAAATTTCAGTAAGGGCACATGTGGGGATTGTTGATGATCAAGTGTGAAGGATTCCTTTAAGAGGTGGGGTTTTAAGGAACCTTGTAGCAAACTTAAATTTATGGGTAAATGTCCAGTACCTGATTCTCCATGGCCTATGACATGGTGTAGTCATTTATACCACTGCAGAGGAGATGTAAATCATTAGTAAAGTTGAATGGTAGTATTTTTCACTCACTTTGCACTGGCATAAATGATCACATAAGGTGCGAGTATAATCCACTAGTGAGTGTGTTACAGCGCTCACTCTGCACCTGATCTACAGAGGATAGGAGACTCTTACTGGAGCTGCAAGGAAGCCCTGGCTATTTAAATCAAGCTGTACGGCTTATGCTTTTTAATGTGAAGGTACTCAGTGTGTTGGCCAACATGGCAGCCATTACTCAAGCCAATGAAGAATTGGGACATCGGAGATTAAGGAAAGTACCAAAATCGGCTTGAAATTCCTCCTTTTTTGGTTAGCTCTTTTTGAGTTAAATCAACAAGACAATCACATTTGCTTAGCATTTTATATCAGAGGCTAAATTGTATCTATAGTTAGATTACTTCAATCAAAGTCCATGCTCTTTTATTTCAGGAGAAAAGTGTGTGTAAGTATTTCAAGTACTTTTCCATGCACAAAAAAATTAATAAGGCAACAAGACGTCAGAAGTCAGAGCTAAGAATTACTCTACTGGAAGTGATCCTGTCACCCAGGCACTTATAATGAGAAACAGGATTTGAAAATTTGGTTTAGAAAGACAGTTCTGCTTTTGTTTCCCTTTGTCACTTCTGTAGTCAAAATGAAGTACAGGCACAAAAATGTCCATCATGAACTGATGAGCTGTAAATGTATTATCAATATCACTAGCAAAGTATTATCTTGTTTTGCTATTTTAAAAATAGTGTTAAGGGGTCTTTAATTTTTTTAAAGGATAAAGATTTTAACAGAGGGGAAGTTTGTTTAATTTCAGAATGAATCCTGGAAGCTTTACTCATCCTTGGGAAGAAGAAGAGGACCAGGGAAAGGACTTTCTATACAAAGAAATGTAAAGCTCCTGAAATCATAAAATAGATATGAATGTGACATTTTCCTTCTTCCCTCCCAGCCTCCCTCCCTTTTTTTCTCCACCTCGAAAGCTCTAGCATGAGCCTTTTCAGCTTCCCATGTGTAAGTGGCTGGTTATTCATTAAACCAAATGTCAAAAGGCAGAGAGCAACAGAATCTCTTGAAGCAACAATTCTAGTAATTTGTGTGTACCTCATGCTAGGAAATGGACCAGAATGTTCAAAATCACTTACTTGAGGACATATTTGTCATTTTATGGGGCCAGCTCTGGTAGGCCTTTCAAATTCTAGCCAAAATTGTATGTACACATGGCCTGGGCGTGTGGATGCTGATTGCAGTTTTCCACTAGAGGAAAGATTTTTCTAAATTGCATCTGTGTGATGCTTATCTATGGTTTCTTGGCATCTCATATCACTAATACTCAAATTACCAACCCTCACAATATTTGTTGTTTTTCTAAAGCTGCAGCTCCTGGAGTCAAGGGATTATGTAGGAATCTCCATTTTTTAATAAGTAGGATTCCAAGCCTAAGGGTTGTGGAGAAAAGCTTAAAAATGTGACCTCAGTGCACCATGAAGGAAAGGAATGGTATCTATGGAATGGTGTCTGACTTCTGATTTAACTCCTTTTAGTTGAACAGGTAAAATGTTGCAAATCTGATGTGTGCTTAGAGATAACTCACTGACTCTCATTCACTGTGGCAAAATGTTACTTTTCTCCCCTCGTTTCTTAGTGTGTGTTGTTTTTACATTTTCACACTCCTCTGCCCCTCAGATTCATGTGCACCCCAGAACTGAGATCACCTTAATGTAACAATTTATTGTTTTTTCATGTATTTTTTTAAACTAATATGCTTGGGTTATGGGGGGGGGGAGGAGAAGAAGAGGAGGGGTCAAATCCTAACCCTTAATTTGACAAAGTTTAGATAGTTTCCCTTGGTGCAGCCAGATTTCCTGACCCCATCAACTGCTACTCAAATCCTGAAAGGGAAGTTTATTGCAGGGTAGAGTTCTAATACCATTTCAAATGGGTAGAGAGTGTGTTTAGTTTCCAGTAGTCCTGGGTTGTGGGAGGGCTTAAATACTTTATAAAGGCCCTTTATTTAAATAGTAACTTAATAAGTAGCTTCAACAAATCCCAGTGTGGGGCATAGATTAGGTGAATAATGTTGAAGGAAGGAATTAGTGTGGATGATAGTTCAGAAAAGTGGCCTGTGTAAAAATTGTCAATAAAATGTCAGATTTCAATTCTCCTAGGAGAAGGTAACAATTTCTCTCTTTCTAGATGACATTCTTCTCTTTTCATCTTCTGCAATACAAACTAACCTCTCTTCCAATGGCCCCAATAACAGACCCCTTAACCTTATACCCTCTTATCCCAGGATAAATCCCACTGGTGCATGGACCAACATATTATTTGCTGATCTTCTGGAGAGACCAGCAGAATGTCCTCCTCCTTGCTGGTCCATGGTACTATGTATCAAATTACATTTTTGTAGTTGTATCTGGCTTCAGATTTTTATTAAGTTTAGAATAAATTTCTTTTGTCTCATTCTATGCTACAAGGTGAGACACATACGCTAACCTGTAAAATTCTGGAGCCAAATGCTGCCCTCAATATGCTCATGAGAAGTCTCATTGATTTCATGGGATTACTCGAGGTAGTAAAATTAAGCATGCATGTAAAATTTTGCAGAATCAAGGATCACTTCCAAAGTCCTTCCACCTGGCTCAAAAAACAGAAAAAAAAATGAAAATTTCACTGATATATTCAAAATTTCAAGAAGAATTTTCATCTCATATTTTTAATTTGCAGGATGTCCACTAGCTCTACTTCTCTACATTTTTGTGCAAGCAAAATGGGAGCCAATTGGAGTGAGGAAAGAGTAAAAAAATGGCAACTTAGTAATTGACTTCAGTGGGTGCAGAAGCTGGCCCAAAGGAAGGATTTCAGGATTCAGCCAAGTTATTCTATTATATACTGATCTATTGAGTGGTATGCTATATTCACTTGAAGAATATAACATCCTTATGATGGATTTTAATTTTGTAATATGTATGGGACAAATTCTGAGTGGTTCTGATCATGCAGTGAAGGCTCTGAGGAGTGAGTCAATGGGAGCTGTGATTTTAAGAATGTGGCTCCATGTCTGTTTACTTTCTAAATATGGAGTAAAAAAAATAGATATAATATATGCAGAAGGAAGGCTCACCCACCCCCATGGCCAAGTTACCTCTGTCTTCAACAGATCTCTGAGAACATTGAGCAGGACTATATGGGATCTATATAGACCAGGCTCTATGTGGAGAGAATGACTGAAGACTAGAAGGGTTGGAAGGAGGAGTGGATTGGCAGAATGGGGATACACCCTTTTTTTTTTCCTGCCAGCCTAGTGGAACTCAAAGGAAAGGCAATAAAGCCTGAAGCTGTCTAACAATATTTCTTCAGAGTCCACTACCCAATGGGAACTCTCTTTAAAGAGCTTTATGGGGGAAGCTTCAGTCAGGTGGTGTTCCTAGTAGTGACTCCTGCTAGCAGGGACACAGGAGAAAGGTGATTTGGGGTAAAGTTTCCAGGGAGTCACAAGTTGTCATGCATATGGTCATGGACTCCTACTGTACCCTGGGGTTTCTGGTCAGATTATATAACCTATTCTATTTCCTCCTTGATGGAATGGTATGGGGGGAATTCTGTGAAGGTTTCCTCATGGATATTTCTTCCCACAGAGATCTCCATTGAGTGGTTTGCCTCAAGAGAAGGATGAACCAATCATAATCATTCAGAGCTAGAGTCTCTTTCACCTAAAGATCTGCTTTAGTCTAGAGGTTGGGAAGCCAATTATGAGTAGCTGATTCTCAAACTGCCCCAGTCCCAGAATTAGTGAGAGCAATCCAGGGGTTGCTATAACTTAAGCCAATTGTCTATGGTCCCAAAGAGGCTTTAGGCCAGTTTAGAACTGTTGGAAAAAATAAGTATTCATCCTGCTTTGACACATGCCCTTTCTTTCCCTGTGCTGGGGTGTGTGGGGGAGGGTCAGGGACATTTTGCATAATAGTAGCTTAACCTTCCTTATGTCAGTTGAGAGCTCCCTATACTGAGAGAATTTTCATCTGTCTTGTTAGGGCCAGATTCTGCCACTTTGAGCCAACTGAGTGCCCCTTTTTGCCTATATTAGACTCCATTTGTAAATATCAAGTCACCATAAATTACTTGCAATATAATCAACTGATCATCACCTATTAGTTGTAGTCAGCAAATGGAATAAAATGTCAGCGGTGTTCAATCAAATACAATAATCCATCATTTCCCACTTCTTTTAATTTGGATTATTTTTGTCTGTTTACTTGTTACTAGAAATCCTGTGAATATTCATATTTAATGGAGAGGAATAACTTTATGATGTATGGTTGTTAATTAAGAATAGCCGGTAACTAGACTGATGGGTTTTTAGTCCATTTTTAAAGAACCATTGGCAAAGATTGACTATCAGTATGTGGGTATAATGTGACACTTTTCCTCTTCACCTCTCCACCTTCCCATACTCAGTTCCCTTAAAAATAGCAATAAACATTGGGTAGATGGAACTCCACAAAAGAGGAGATAGATTTACTACAGGCTAAGACTTTGGAGAGAGAACCTGTAGGTTTATCTCCACTCTTGTCTACTGCACCATACCTGCTAAAAAGTTCTGTGCTGGAATCAAACAATCCAATTTGTAAATACCGTATTTTCCGGCGTATAAGACGACTGGGCGTATAAGACGACCCCCAACTTTTCCAGTTAAAATATAGAGTTTGGGATATACTCGCCGTATAAGACTACCCCTCTTCCAACGCACACCAAAAAAAAAATTAAAAAAACATCAGATTTGATTTCAATATGGTAATTTTAATTCAAATGCTTATGACATGCAGGTACTTAGCAGGAAAACTGTCACTTATAAACATAAGGCTGTTTGTCATCAAACATGTAAACATAAAACAGTGCAAGTGGATTAAACTTTTCCTAATTCACTCTAAAGCTGAAAGGAAGGATAAGACAATAAACCCATGGGAGCTGCCATGCTGTTTGTTTTCTAAGCTGTCAACCAAACTGGAACTGATGATGATATTAGGAAGATAACAAACAAGAGAGAGAGAGCAAGTGCCGGGCAAGTCCCTGGCGAGTTAGCAACGCCCATCGTAACTGCAAGCTACGGTATTTTTACAGGTTTTGCTGGCGTGACAGTTTCCCTTTAAAAGCCTTCAAAATCCTCCTGTTCGTCATCTGATATCATAAGTACATCAATGACATCTTGTGATACATTTGTAAGGCAGTCATCGTATGGATCGAATTCCGTATCAGATGGTGTGGTCTCAGCTTCGGCTTCCTCTTCATCTTGCCACAAGTAGTCGTCCTCCATACCATCTAATGAATTTGATATGCCACACTTCTTGAAAGACTTGATTACTGTTTCTGCATCAATATCATTCCAGGCTTTTATGACAAACTTGCACAAAACATCCAACTGTGGAGCACGCATGTTTCCTCCTTTTGTGAATGACTTTTCGCCGCTAACCATCCATTCATTCCACTGTTCTTGAATGCGATCTTTAAATGGCTTGTTTAGGCACACATCCAGTGGCTGTACCAACGATGTCAATCCTGCAGGAATAACTGCCGCATCTGTGTTTAGTCTTGCACATATCCCACACCAGTAGACTACATTTTTGAATAAGTCCACCTGGTCGCCTGCTCCATACATTATCAAGCCATAGCTTTACCCCTTCATCCATCCAGCCTTTTTCATTCACATGTACAAAACAACCAACAGGGAACTTGAATTTCGGCATTGTTTTTCTTTTAAAAATAATCATTGGTCTCAGTTTGGCACCATCAGCTGTGCATCCTAGTACCACTGTAAAACTGGACTTCTCATGTCCTGTTGTTTTAATTAAAATTGTTTTTTCACCTTTTTGATGGACAGTTTTATTTCCAACCATATCAAAATTCATTGGAGTTTCATCCATATTTCCAATACTACTTAACGCATAGCCATGTTTAGTGCGCTGTTGTATTACGTATCGATGGAAACTATTTACTTTGCTATCAAGATCTGCAGGTAATTTTGGGGCGATTTTCATCTTTTGCCTCAGTACCATATTATGCCTTCCCATGAATCTAGTACACCAGGATACAGTGGCCTTAAATCTGTTGCTGTGATCTGGGTTAGATTTGGCCCACTGAAGTGCAAACAAATGTATTTTATTTCGTGTCACTACATAACCGTTTTGGCGATGCTCATTCACCATGTCTGCTACATGTTTTTCGAGTTCTGGCCAATGTGGAGTGCCTCTTCTTAATACACACTTACCCCTTGGCATACTCTTTAATGCTTTTTCATTTGCTTTCCAGTCCCGAACCATCTTTTCTGTTACTCCATATTGTCTTGCAGCAGCGCAGTTATTATGTTCCATGGCAAAGTTTACAACTTTAAGTTTGAAACTGGCTTCATATTTCTTTCTTCTTGCCGGTGGAGCCATGATGGGGTTTTGACTGTTGGACATTTGTATACTGTACTGTATGTACTGGTGCTATACTGTATGAACAGGTACAGATACTGGTGCTGTACTGTATGCGGTACCCAGTATACAACAACCACCCAATCACGGCAAGCGATGTACCTTACCGGCGATTGGCTGGTTGTTGTATACAAAGCCTGCTTGGATTGGTCAGCTCTCCCTGCCTACCCAGCCCTCCCTGTCTCCAAGACTATCAGAGCGGTAGCGCAAACACACCTCTTTCACCCGTCTGGCCCGCCCTTGTATCCTATTACCTCCTTCTCTGCCTCTCAGATCTCGCACATGCGCGCCTGCGCCGCTTCACTGCAGTCCTCTGGAGCGAGATCTGAGAGGCAGAGAAGGAGGTACGGTAATAGGATACAAGGGCGGGCCAGACGGGTGAAAGAGGCGTGTTTTTCTGGGCACAGTGCCGCTCTCTCTCTTTTTTCCATACCCCGGGCGTCCCGGACGCTTGCAGCTTGCTCCGCCCTTCACTTACACCTTCCCGGTGAGGCGCCCCCTCACCTCGTCACCGGGCGGGGATGCAGCCGCGGCCGTTTTTGAGCTCCCCCCACCATATGCAGCAACCGCAGATTCTCCAGTCCGGCTCGGAAGTTTCAGCACCCGCCCTATAAGACGACACCTGGCGTATAAGACGACCCCCGACTTCTGAGAAGATTTTCCTGGGTTAAAAAGTAGTCTTATACGCCAGAAAATACAGTATATACTTTTTCTTGCACAGATAACAGTTGGGCAAAGTGACACCTTTTATTAGGCCAACTTAAATAAAAAAGTGCTATGCAAGCTGTCAAGATCTCTAGAGAGTCCTTGGTCACATACACCAAACTACAGTTTCTTTAACTCTCATTCAGCCAGCTAGTCTTACACCTTAATCTGTCCAACAGAGATCTGTTCATATCCCAAGTCTCAAAGTACAGGTTTAAAATTCAGTGCTTGTTACTATGAAATCTTAATATTTGATATACATAGTTACTGTGTTTTTCTTAATACTTTTATCGAGTATAACAACATTATACACTGAAATCTGCAGATAAACTTTCTAAGCAGCAAGATTTGGTTATGTTCACTATCAGGTTTCTTCTGTCATCCCTGTGCCCTGTAAGCTTCTCAGTCAAATATCTTTGATGGTGACGTCTATAAAAGTCAAACGGTATCTTATACTGGTATGTGATAAGCAGTTTTATAGCTCTTCTACAATTACTATGCTAATGGTAGGTAGTTAATGCTTCGAAAATAAAAAGCAATATCTATAGTGGTTGCTTGCCAATTGCCTGAGATAATTCCTTAGCTATATAAATTAGTTCATGATGGACAATAGTCAAGGAGTTTCATACAGCAAGGGAAGGGAAGATAACATTAGTAATACAAAAGTAATCTTTATCTCTTTATCTTAGAGAAATTGGCAAGCTTGTTAGAGTAACTCATTTAAGTCTTCAAGAATCTAGGGGACTTATTTAAGGCCAAATGTTTTTAGATATTGAGAAACAAAGGGTTTAATTGTTTTAAGAAACAAAATAGTAACTTTTACAGAGAATGATCATGAGATTGATTTAAAATACGTGAAATCAAATGCTATAAAAGAAGCATCTTTTTTCATCTTCAAAGACCTTTATTTTGGGGCTTGTCTACACAAGTGCTTAATGGCAAGCTCAGGTGTAAATCTACCTTGCATTAGCCTGCCGTGCATTGTGTCATGTGGACCATGTTGCTGCACATTAACAGTTCCCTAGTGCATTTTAATCTACTCTCATTTCAAAGAGGGATAGGTCAAAGTGCACTAGGGACCTTTATGGCAGCAAGGTTCGCATAGACGTTTAGGCAATGTATACAGTACAGTTTGTCGGTATAAGTTATATCACTCAGTGGTGTGAATAAGCCACCTCCTGAGTTGAAATTAGTTGCACTAAGTTCCGATGTGCACAGTGATATGCGAGTGGGAGAGCTTCTGCCAACATAGCTGTTGCCACTCATGGAGGTTGGAGTAATTAAGTTGAAAGGAGAGTTGTCTCCCATTGGCTTAGAGTGTCTGCACTAGCAGCTCCACCGCTGTAAACACTGTAATGTAGCCATAGCCTTAGTGTGTGGTAGGCGAGTGCAGGGTGGATTTACACAGCAGCTTGTCCCTAAATAAGGGCATGTGTACACTACAGCCCAAGTTGTCCTATATTAGGTCAACTTAAAGCCACTGCAATAATTACTGCGGTGGCTGATGTCAACACTATCCTTCTGTCAGCTGTGCGTGTTCCCACCAGGAGTGCTTCCACCAAAACTGAAGAGGGGCAGTGTCGGGGACTGAGAGCCAGGGATCTTAGCTCCACGCAGCTCCCCGCCAGGAGCCCAGATGCCCTTCGCCCTCCTCCCCCCTGCCCCAGGCTTCTCACCTCCCTGCTGGGAGTGGGGGCCAGCCACCCAGGTTTCTTGGCTCCCTGAGTGGGGATTTATTCCCTCTAACTTTTTTCTATACAAACACTAGCTCGGAGTGCTGCTTCCACTGGATATACATAGGAGGAAATGCTACAAGAATAAGTATTTATTTTCTAGGTTGGATGACGGTGGTATACAGCATGAGGGGACACACCTGAGCTTCTCCCCCTTAAATTGTAGCATTGTTCATGGGAAAGGACTTCTTTTGTCCTCCTTTCCTTATGGAGGAATCTATTACATCCCTCCCTACATTCTCTTTAAACTTTGTCTTCCTCTAGTCATTTAGCATCCATCTTGCTCCTATTGGTTTTTTTTTTCCTCCTGTTTAAAACCTTTGGAGTGACTGGAAACTCACTCTGTAGCCCTATGAATAGAGCTACATGATATACTACTGCTTTTCATTCAGACAGAGACATTTGCCTTTCTACCAATACCATATAGAAGACTGAATAAATAAGAATCCACTTTTCTCCAGGCGTTATTCTATTGTAGGGGAATAGAAACTCTACAGGTCTCAATTTGTTCTTTCTCCATGTTGCTGTTTACTCCTTCCTCCATCTTCACCTGCAGCCCTTGGACAGGAAAGCTCCTGAAGGATCGATTTTTCTCTCTGAAATAGAGATGGGATAAAATAAGAAACCCAGTGAACCTTCTTTGTCTATTTTTAGGTCTTGTGATTGAGAGGAAGGATGATCTTGGATGACTTAGGACTGAGATCTGTGTTCAACGCCCAACTGTGCCACAAACTTTCTGTGTGACTATAGAGCAAATTGCTTGCATCTTTCTCTTGCTGTTCCCCATCTGCAAAATGGGGATAATACTTCCTTTTTGGTCTTCACTAATTAGTCTGTAAGCTCTGTGAGGGATTATTCCTGTGTATGTATTTGTACAGTGCCTATCATAATGTGGCACTGCTGTTTGTTGTGGCCTCCATGTAATACCCTAAAAGAAATAATCTGTATAATAAGATTCCAGAAATGTCACACTGAAATCTAATATATCTGTGGAATTAGTATGAAGTGACGTCAGGAGCTATGTGCATGATTGGGACTTCCTTCAGAGTGTCATTAAATCCTCACAGAATTTTGTGGTCTATTACTGCTCAATTTAAATTTGCCAGTCATTATGACTTTACGAATTATACCTGTGTGTTGTATGGCTACAGTAAGGCATTTATCTATGCCATGCCATTGTGTACAAGACCATTGTGATAGCAGACGTAACTCAATCAATCACTACCTTTGCTCTACAGCTAATATGCATGCAACAATTTCATTTGTTATATGGGGGATACTACACATAAAGTGAATTACTTGGCCCAACTGTCACACTCCTTTGCCCAACTTCCACCTGCACAAATCAAGAGATCTCCTTGCACAACCTCCCACACACATCAACACAACCAGTACATGCAATAACCCCAAACACCCAGTCGTTTGCAGCAGCACACCCCTCATTCATCACCCACCCAACTCTCCCATCACAACACACTCCACACGCAAATCAACACAACCATCACACAACCAGCATACACAATAAGCCCAAACACAGCCCCTGATCACAGACCATATCCCTCATTCACCATCTGCAGAAATCCAGACAGCTAACCCCACACTTTACAACCCAGCCACACAAATCAGCACAACCTGCACCCAGAATCATCACAATCACTCTGAAACCTAGAATGTCTGTGGAGTCAGTGTGAAGGCATGGAAATAGCTACAAACATGGTTGAAAGTCCTTTTTGTTTTGAATACCCCCAAGTTCAATCATCAGGGGGATTCATGGTTTGTTGCCATCCAATTTTTTATGTTCTGAGTCACTTTCTTCTTTTTTACACACATGACTTCACGAATGTACTCCCATGTTACAGCCCAGGCTTTCAGCAACAAGTAAACCATATGTGTTATAACCAAACTCAAATAAACTTCTTTTGAAGGTCTGGAATTTCCAAAGTAAGATTTGTTATTGTTCCACTTCCTATTTCTGGCCAGTTCTCTGGGACCAGAATAACAGAGAGAATGTGTTCTTCCAAGAGCTCCAGCACAACATTTTAGCCTGAAAAGGGTTGAGGGTCTGATCCTCAGCTTGTGTAAGCCAAGGCAGCTTCATGGACGTCAATGGAATTCTGCTGATTTACACAAGCTGAAGATCTGGCCTTGGATATGGATCCATTTTTGGATGCTTATTTAAGATTAGAGATGGTCAGAAAATGTGGTGTGCTGTTATGCTTATAAAAAAGCACACAGGATCTTTTCAGGGGAAAAGGTAATATGCCGCATTTATTGGAAAATATAACAGTTAGCATATACGTTCAATCTCATACACACACACACACACACACACACACACACACACACACACACAGGTCCTGCAGATGGTCTTAATAGTTACCAGTCTGCTGTAGCTCGAGTCAATCTAATGGCCAGTTAGATTGGGCACGAGTGAGGAGCTGGGTTCTGTTGATCGCGATCCAATGCTCCGAGGTTTTGCAGGACTGAACCCAGAGTTTCATGGCAAAACACCCCATCTTTATAGTTGTAAATTCCCATTTGTGTCCATGCATTTTGCAATGTCATCCTATAATCATTAGTTCTTAAGTGGTGTTAACCTTGGGGTTTTCTGCTGTTATCATTTGATGGTTATTGTCGGGCTTCCCATCGTTATCTCCTATTTGTTGTCTCGCCTTTGGGGGTGCCTGCCTCACCTCTGAGGTTGTCAATGCTGCTAACATGTTTAGCATCGGATACAAGGGATGTTTTTTCGATTGTCTCCTGGTGTTTCCAAGTCTCTCACTTTTTCTTGACGATCTGGACATTTGTGATGGGCTTTTCACTTATTTTTAACTATGCACCCATTCCTCATTTACACCAAACAATTTTACAAAGACTTTCAGGCAGGATAACATTTTGGAAAGGAATGTATGGTTACTAAAGGGATTACAAAAGAACCTTACACAACTTAGTTTGCAATGCATACAAGAAGCAAGACCTTATAGCAAATACTGTCATGAAATCTTATCCTAAAACAAAAGGTGACCATAATTAGCATATGGACTATTCTGGTCTATTCCTGCCTTGAAATCAAAAAGGGTGGCTGGCAGGGCATATTAAATCATAATTATAAAATACTTCAATACATACAACATTCTAAAGCAAAACATTTATTAAAATAGGATTTTCCTACTACAGTGCATGGCGATGTGTGTGTGTGTGTGTGTGTTTTTGGTTTGTTTGTTTTTCCCTGCCTCACCCCTGCTGCAAGCCCCTGCACTCCTACCCTGGACTCTTTTGTAAAAAAGTTGAAAACAATGTATTTCAACTGTGAACAAACAAACTATTCTGAAATGCTTCTACAGAGCCTACTAGGATTTGCATTTCTGATAACTTATGCTCCCATTCTCCTCTATGATCCATGTTCCATATTCAGACTATATCCCACATGATTCATCATGGTATCCACCTCTTGGAGGGAGGATGCGATGCATTATGTGAGTCCCATGGCTGTAGTGTATCACGGGAAATGTAACTCAGCTGGGGCGCTTAGCCCATAGACGAGAATGGAGACATGAGGCAAATTACAACTCCCATGAAGCACACATCTAGTATGTCTGTATAATATACAAATATGCAGACACCTCTAGTATGTCTGTATAATATACAAATATGCAAACCACCATTGTCTGAAGAAAAATAGTTACAATGGAAACATTTTGACCAGTCTTAATTTTCTCTCCCATCCCTACTTTGAACTGGCTCATCCATAATCTTCTCAGCAACAATGTAATCAGCTACCACCCAATAACTGTCAGTGTTGGTATTTTTATGAAAGTTCACTTTACAAAGGATATGTGCAGGAACATACTTTTAGCAAAAAATACAGTATTAAGGAATTTCTTAGCTTGTCTAAATTGCTATAAAAGCTGTCACTAATAATGAAGCTTCGATTTAGTTCCTCTAACATTCATCCCTGGCTGGCTGAGCTATCCTTCATGTTAGCCAGAGCCAACTATTTGTCCAATATGTGGCTTAAGCTCCTTATCACTACTGAAAAAGAAGGAGAATATCTGGCACATACTATACAGCTTTCCCTGCCTGATGTCAGCACAGGACCTGCTATTGGGGTTATTTTTCTGAGTATAATTATTGGGTCCTTCGTTGTTCAATCACTCATTTGGGGATTTCCATATATAGCTATAAGAGATTCTTCCCTGGAGAGGGGGGAAACATGGAATGCATATTATGGCATTCTATGGCTGACCAAGTGGTGAGAGCAGTATAAATACAATGGTCACCCTTGGAAACTTATTCATTGTCTTCGGTACTGCCCAGGTAACTCCATCTTTTTTTATCTCAATAAAAATAAGGGTTTTGACCAGGGATTCTCAACCTGGGGGAGAGGTCCACAAACAAATGTCAGGGGCTTGTGACCACCCTGTCAATCCCTTATAGATAAGTGGCAGAGGAGTGTGTGACATGTAGCCAGAAAGGGTAATTGACCCAGATTCAACCTTTAGGGACATATTGGTAGATAATGTTTGTGTTTTTGTGTGTTTACATATATATTGTTAGAGGTTAACTATGTAATGGAGCAGTCCCTGTCTGTGCTGTATTCTCTTAATTCAGAGATCAAAAGGAAATATTAACATTTAAATGAACTGTAAACATAGTGATATCACTGTATTCATCTCTCTTTGAAATGTATAACAAATCACCTGTGAATGGTGGAAAATAGGCAATTGCCTTATGTTAATCCCAGTAGCTAATTACCAGTGATCCTTTGGAAATAGGTCTGTTTCAAAGTCTCCATGATTGCCTGTTGCAGAAGGACTCGGAGCTGTCAAGAGAAGGCCTGGAACTGTATAAAAAGCCCTTGGGTCCTGGTCCTTTTAATCTCAGATCTGCTTCATGCAGGGGAAGCTTAAGTCGTAAGACTGAGATCTCCAGTCCTATCTGAATCACCCTGAATATGAACATTAGACTGTAACATATGGACTAATTCTGAAAGAACTCTTTGCAACTACAAAGCTCACCATCTCTACTATGAATCTGGTCTCAGAACTGTATTCATGTCAGTATGTATACTGATATTTTAACCAATACTCCCTCTCTTTTCTTTTCTAATAAAATTTAGCTTAGTTAATAAGGATTGGCTGAAAGCATGTATTTGGGTAAGATCTGAAATATTCATTAACCTGGGATGTAATGTGTCCAATCATTTGGGATTGGTAGATCTTTCCTATATGATGAATAAGATTTTCAGTAAACCTCATCATATTTGACTTGGGTGTCTGGGTGGAGGCCTAAGGCTGGGTTGCTTTAAGAGAACTGTGCTGTTTGCTTGGTAAA
The DNA here is from genome assembly GCF_013100865.1 of Trachemys scripta elegans. Classification (NCBI taxonomy): domain Eukaryota; kingdom Metazoa; phylum Chordata; order Testudines; family Emydidae; genus Trachemys; species Trachemys scripta. Next base: position 59,135,617 of record NC_048305.1, read on the forward strand.
TCTAACTATTGGAATATTCACCAGCTTTGGGGATTGTCTACACCATTCTTTGCAGTTTACCCTAATTGAGTAACTTCAGTGAGGCTCCCTGGGACCCCCGGTCACAGGGTGTCTCACCATATTCCAGCTTATTGGTAAGGGGATGCCAATAAGTTCCCACTATAGAGAAGGATGATAACCACTGATTACATTCCATAAGTAAGTTCAGAAAAGTTTAAATGTTGCTGCAAATACCGAGGTAGCCACATCTATGCATCTATTGCAGAGTGGGCATATTTTTAAGGGTGAAAAGAGATTTCGAAATGTTGTAGTTACCTTTAGGATTAACTAAGATTCACAAAGTATTGGCAAAGTCCTACTATAGAAACAATGGGATTATTTGCGGCAATGCAGAGCCACCCCACTTCTGCCGAGCACCCAGGAGATGATGATGGCTAGCAGTCGTACCACACCGTCTGCTGCCAGCGTAAGATGTAAAAGATAGATGGAGTGGATCAAAACAAGAAATAGACCTGATTTGTTTTGTATTCATTTGCTCCCCCCTCCCTCCCTTCCTCCGTGAAATCAATGGCCTGCTAAACCCAGGGTTTTGAGTTCAATCCTTGAGGGGGCCATTCTGTGTGACAGTTGTTTGTGTTTCTCCTTGATGCAAAGCCACCCCCTTTGTTGATTTTAATTCCCTGTAAGCCATGTCATCAGTCGCCACTCCCTCCATCAGAGCAACGGCAGACAATCGTTTTGCGCCTTTTTTCAGCGCAGACGCCATAGCACTGGGATCATGGAGCCCACTCAGATCACCGTGGCAATTATGAACACTGTAAACACCACGCGCATTATCCTGGAGTATATGCAGAACCAGAACCTGCAAAAGCAAAACCAGGCAAGGAGGCGACAGCAGCATGGTGACAAGAGTGATGAGGATATAGACATGGACATAGACTTCTCACAAAGTATGGGCCCCGGCAATTTGCACATCATAGTGTTAATGGGGCAGGTTCATGCCGTGGAACGCCGATTCTGGGCCCAGGAAACAAGCACAGACTGGTGGGACCGCATAGTGTTGCAGGTCTGGGACGATTCCCAGTGGCTGCGAAATTTTGCATGCTTAAGGGCACTTTCATGGAACTTTGTGACTTGCTTTCCCCTGCCCTGAAGCACCAGAATACCAAGATGAGAGCAGCCCTCACAGTTGAGAAGCGAGTGGCAATAGCCCTGTGGAAGCTTGCAACATCAGACAGCTACCGGTCAGTCAGGCATCAATTTGGACTGGGCAAATCTACTGTGGGGGCTGCTGTGATCCAAGTAGCCAACACAATCAAAGAGCTGCTGATATCAAGGGTAGTGACTCTGGGAAATGTGCAGGTCATAGTGGATGGCTTTGCTGCAATGGGATTCCCTAACTGTGGTGTGGCAATAGAGGGAAACCATATCCCTATCTTGGCACCGGAGCACCAAGCCAGCGAGTACATAAACCGGAAAGGGTACTTTTCAATGCTGCTGCAAGCCCTGGTGGGTCACAAGGGACATTTCACCAACATCAACGTGGGATGGCCGGGAAAAGTACATGACGCTCGCATCTTCAGGAACTCTGGTCTGTTTCAAAAGCTGCGGGAAGGGACTTTCTTCCCAGACCAGAAAATAACTGTTGGGGATATTGAAATGCCTATAGTTATTTTTGGGGACCCAGCCTACCCCTTAATGCCATGGATCATGAAGCCGTACACAGGCAGCCTGGACAGTAGTCAGGAGCTGTTCAACTATAGGCTGAGCAAGTGCAGAATGGTGGTAGAATGTGCATTTGGACATTTGAAAGCACGCTGGCACAGTTTACTGACTCGGATAGACCTCAGCGAAACCAATATTCCCATTGTTATTACTGCTTGCTGTGAGCACCACAATATCTGTCAGAGTAAGGGGGAGACGTTTATGGCAGGGTGGGAGGTTGAGGCAAATTGCCTGGTCACTGATTACTTGCAGCCAGACAGCAGAGCAGTTAGAAGAGTACAGGAGGGCGCGGTGTGCATCAGAGAAGCTTTGAAAACTAGTTTCATGACTGGCCAGGCTACGGTGTGAAAGTTCTGTTTGTATCCCCTTGATGAAACCACCCCCTTGGTTCACTCTACTTCCCTGTAAGCTAGCCACCCTCCCCTCCCCCCTTCGATCACCGCTTGCATCATTGTTGCTTCACCTTCATGCATTCTTTATTAATTCATCACACAAATAGGGGGATAACTGCCAAGGTAGCCCAGGAGTGGTGGGGGAGGAGGGAAGCACCGGGTGGGGTGGGGAAGGAGGGAAGGACAAGGCCACACTGCACTTTAAAACTTAAAAACTTTAAAACTTATTGACTGCCAGCCTTCTGTTGCTTGGGGAATCCTCTGGGATGGAATGGCTGGGTGGCCGGAGGCCCCCGCACCGCATTCTTGGGCATCTGGGTGAGGAGGCTATGGAACTTGGGGAGGAGGGCTGTTGGTTACACAGGGGCTGTAGCGGTGGTCTGTGCTCCTGCTGCCTTTCCTGCAGCTCAACCATACGCTGGAGTATATGAGTTTGATCCTCCAGCAGCCTGAGCATTAACTCCTGCCGTCTGTCAGCAAGCTGATGCTACCTATCATCTTCAGCCTGCCACTTACTCCCTTCAGCCCACCACCTCTCCTCACGTTAATATTGTGCTTTCCTGCACTCCGACATTGTCTTCCTCCACGCATTCTGCTGTGCTCTGTTAGTGCGGGAGGACAGCATGAGCTCAGAGAACATTTCATCCCGAGTGCGTTTTTTTCACCTTCTAATCTTCACTAGACTCTGGGAAGGAGAAACATATGCAGTTGATGGAGGGAAGAAAAGGGAGAGTGGTAGTTAAAAAGACACATTTTATAACACAATGGGTACGCTCTTTAACGGGTAAACCTTGCTGTTAACATTACATAGCACATGTGCTTTCCTTACAAGGTCGCATTTTGCCTCTTATTGAGGGAGGGCCTGCCGGTTTGGTGTGAGAGATCACTCACGCAGGGCCGGGCAACAGAATTCGGCTTGTAGGCAGCCATAGTAAGCCACAGTCTTTTGCCTTCTTTAATCTTCATAATATGTGGGAATGGTTTCAAACAGCAGCGCCCTCATTTCCCATACCAAGTGGCCGTTGGGTTGGCCATTTAAAATGCGTTGGCAATTTAAAAGGAGGGGCTGCAGTTTGCGGGTTAGCGTGCAGCACAAACCCAACTACCCCTCCCCCCCCCACACACACACAATTCTCTGGGATGATCACTTCACCCCTCCCGCCACCGCGTGGCTAACAGCGGGGAACATTTCTGTTCAGCCACAGGCTAACAGCCCAGCAGGAACGGGTAGCTATGAATGCCCCCTTAATAAAATCACTCTATTTCAACCAGATGACCATGAACGATATCACTGTCCTGAGGATAACACAGAGAGGTAAGGAACGGATGTTGTTTGAATGCCAGCAAAGACCAGGACCTTACGCTGTGTTATGCAATGATTCCAGACTATGTGCTACTGGCCTGGCGTGGTAAAGTGTCCTGCCATGGAGGACGGAATAAGGCTGCCCTCCCCAGAAACCTTTTGCAAAGGCTTTGGGAGTACATCCAGGAGAGTTTTATGGAGATGTCCCTGGCGGATTTCCATCCCCAGACACGTTAACAGACTTTTCCAGTAGCTGTACTGGCCGTGAATGCCAGGGCAAATTAATCATTAAACACGATTGCTTCTAAACCATGTCTAATATTTACAAAGTACACTCACCAGAGGTCCCTTCTCCACCTTCAAGGTCCAGGAGCCCACCTTGGGTGGGTTCGGGGGTTACTGGCTCCAGGTCCAGGGTGAGAAACAGATCCTGGCTGTTGCGGAAACTGGTTTCTCTGCTTCCTTGCTGTGAGCTATCTTCAACCTCCTCCTCATCATCTTCCTCGTCCCCAAAACCCGCTTCCGTGTTGCATCCTACTCCATTGATGGATTCAAAGCACAGGATGGGGGTACTGGTGGTTGCACCCCCTAGAATGGCATGCAGCTCATCATAGAAGCAGCATGTTTGGGGTCATGTTTGGCATGAAGCCGTCACCTTCAGCCCCCAACTAAAACCTTTCCAGCGCATCATCAAAGATCTACAACCTATCCTGAAAGATGATCCCTCACTCTCACAGATCTTGGGAGACAGGCCAGTCCTTGCTTACAGACAGCCCCCAAACCTGAAGCAAATACTCACCAGCAACCGAACACCATACAACCAGGGCCGGCTTTAGGCCGATTCAGCCGATTCGGCTGAATTGGGCCCCGCGCCAAGAGGGTCCCGCGCTGCAGCTGTCCGCCCCGCCCCCAGCTCACTTCCCCCTCCTCCCCTGCCCTGCACGCCCCGCCCCCTCCCCTGCTTCCCGCGAATCAGAGATTCGCGGGAAGTCTGAGACGAAGCAGGGGCGGGCCAGCAGTACGAGGTAAGCTGGGGTGGGGGCGGGAGAAGGGCTCCAGGGTGGCGCGGCCCGTTCCCGCAGGCCCCAGCGGCTCTGGCCTGGCTTGGCTCCAGCCCGGCCCCCGGGGCCCGGCTCCGGCCCGGTCCCCACGGCTCAGGTCCCCCCGTCCCCGGCGCGGCTCGGGTCCCCCTGTCCCCCATCCCCCCACGGCGCGGCTCGGGTCCCCCCGTCCCCCCGCGGCGTGGCGGGGCTCGGGTCCCCCCATCCCCCCCGCGGCACGGCTCGGGTTCCCCCCCCCCGCGGCTCGGGTCCCCCCCCGCAGCGGGGCTCGGGTCCTGGGGGCGGGACTTGCAGCAAGCCCCACCCCCAGGAATCGGGCCCCGCTCTTGCTAAAGCCGGCCCTGCATACAACATAAACACTAACTCAGGAACCTATCCTTGCAACAAAGCCCGATGCCAACTCTGTCCACATATCTATTCAAGTGACACCATCATAGGACCTAATCACATCAGCCACGCCATCAGGGGTTCATTCACCTGCACATCTACCAATGTGATATATGCCATCATGTGCCAGCAATGCCCCTCTGCCATATACATTGGCCAAACCAATCTCTACGCAAAAGAATAAATAGACACAAATCTGACATCAGGAATCATAACATTCAAAAACCAGTGGGAGAACACTTCAACCTCTCTAACTCAGTGACAGACTTGAAGGTGGCAATTTTGCAATAAAAAAACTTTAAAAACAGACTCCAAAGAGAAACTGCGGAACTTGAATTAATATGCAAATTAGATACAATTAACGTAGGTTTAAACAGAGACTGGGAATGGTTGGGTCATTACACTAATTGAATCTATTTCCCCATGTTAAGTTATCCTCACACCTTCTATGGGTCATCTTGATTATCACTTCAAAAGCTTTTTTTTCTCCTGCTGACAGCTCATCTCAATTGATTGGCTTCTTACAGTTGGCATGGCTACTTCCACCTTTTCATGTTCTCTGTATGTATAAATATCTTCTTTCTGTGTGTTCCATTCTATGCATCCGATTAAGTCGGCTGTAGCCCACGAAAGCTTATGCTCAAATAAATTTGTGAGTCTCTAAAGTGCCACAAGTACTCCTGTTCTTTTTGCGGATACAGACTAACATGGCTGCTACTCTGAAACAATATTTGGGGCTGTGACCCAGAGCGGCCGTTTGCCTCTCTGTTTTTTTGATAGGCTTGCCTGAGCTCCTTAATTTTCACGTGGCACTGCCGTGAGTCTCTGTGATAGCCTCCGTCCTTCATGCCCTTGGAGATTTTTTCAAATGTTTTGGCATTTTGTTTACTGGAACAGAGTTCAGCTAGCATGGATTCGTCTCCCCATACAGCGATCAGATCCCGTACCTCCCATTCGGTCCATGCTGGAGCTCTTTTGCGATTCTGGGACTCCATGGTTACCTCTGCTGATGAGCTCTGTATGGTCACCTGTGCTGATCAGCTCGCAACGCTGGCCAAACAGGAAATGAAATTCAAACGTTTGCAGGCCTTTTCCTGTCTACCTGGCCAGTGCATCTGAGTTGAGAGTGCTGTCCAGAGCGGTCACAATGGAGCACTCTGGGATAGCTCCCGGAGGCCATTACTGTCAAATTGCGTCCACACTACTGTAGAACTGATGAATGAAATTGTTTTTAATTGTTTACTTTATTAATGTAACTTCATAAGTAAAGTTTTATGAATGAAACAATATTCATTCATAAAACCAGTTACCCCAATAACTGGCTAATTAACAGTTAAGATGCTTGTTAAGAGCCATAGTTGTTCAGTTAGCTGCCTTTGTAAATTTCACTATCAATCCAATTCCTGCTTAAATCACTGAGACTTGCACTGTTTCAGTATTGTAATTTCTGTTCACTGTTTATTATACTTGTCTATATTGTAACTTCTGTTCACTGTTTACCATATTATAATTCAAACCCCATTTTAAAACGCTTACTCCATTTTGTAAGGTTGCTTGCTGCAACCTTCATTTTTGCAAACCCTGCTGTAATCTTATTAGTTTAGTTTAGATGTGTGAATGAGGTATGTATGGATGTTGGAATCAACCTCCAGCCCCAGCCTGTCCTGATTAAATAAAGTTCAAACACCAACGGCTGAA